>NW_027439903.1:0-39745 GCF_031893055.1 Leptodactylus fuscus
TCTATATAAGATCGTTACTATATAAGATGCTACTGTATAAGATGCTACTATATAAGATGCTACTGTATAAGATGTTACTATATAAGATGTTACTATATAAGATGTTACTGTATAAGATGCTACTATACTAAGATGCTACTGTATAAGATGTTACTATATAAGATGTTACTATATAAGATGTTACTGTATATAGATGCTACTGTATAAGATGTTACTATATAAGATGTTACTGTATAAGATGTTACTATATAGATGTTACTATATAAGATGCTACTATATAAGATGTTACTATATGAGATTCTACTATATAAGATGTTACTGTATAAGATGCTACTATATAAGATGCTACTGTATAAGATGTTACTATATAAGATGCTACTGTATAAGATGTTACTGTATAAGATGCTACTATATAAGATGCTACTGTATAAGATGTTACTGTATAAGATGCTACTGTATAAGATGTTACTGTATAAGATGCTACTATTTAAGATGCTACTATATAAGATGCTACTGTATAAGATGCTACAGTATAAGATGTTACTATAATAAGATGTTACTATATAAGATGCTACTGTATAAGATGCTACTATATAAGATGCTACTATATAAGATGCTACTATATAAGATGTTACTATATAAGATGTTACTGTATAAGATGCTACTGTATAAGATGTTACTATATAAGATGTTACTGTATAAGATGCTACTATATAAGATGTTACTATATAAGATGCTACTATATAAGATGTTACTGTATAAGATGCTACTATATAAGATGCTACTGTATAAGATGTTACTATATAAGATGCTACTATATAAGATGTTACTATATAAGATTCTACTATATAAGATGTTACTGTATAAGATGCTACTATATAAGATGCTACTATATAAGATTCTACTATATAAGATGTTACTGTATAAGATTCTACTATATAAGATGTTACTGTATAAGATGCTACTATATAAGATGCTACTGTATAAGATGTTACTATATAAGATGCTACTATATAAGATGTTACTATATAAGATTCTACTATATAAGATGTTACTGTATAAGATGCTACTATATAAGATGCTACTATATAAGATTCTACTATATAAGATGTTACTGTATAAGATGCTACTATATAAGATGCTACTATATAAGATGTTACTATATAAGATGTTACTATATAAGATGCTACTGTATAAGATGTTACTATATAAGATGTTACTATATAAGATGCTACTGTATAAGATGTTACTGTATAAGATGCTACTATATAAGATGTTACTATATAAGATGTTACTATATAAGATGTTACTATATAAGATGTTACTATATAAGATTCTACTGTATAAGATGCTACTGTATAAGATTCTACTATATAAGATGCTACTATATAAGATGTTACTATATAAGATGTTACTATATAAGATTCTACTATATAAGATGCTACTATATAAGATGCTACTATATAAGATGTTACTGTATAAGATGCTACTATATAAGATGTTACTATATAAGATGCTACTATATAAGATGTTACTATATAAGATTCTACTATA
Organism: Leptodactylus fuscus; assembly: GCF_031893055.1. Lineage (NCBI taxonomy): Eukaryota > Metazoa > Chordata > Amphibia > Anura > Leptodactylidae > Leptodactylus > Leptodactylus fuscus. The sequence continues at coordinate 1,555 of NW_027439903.1, forward strand.
TAAGATGCTACTATAAAAGATGTTACTATATAAGATGTTACTATATAAGATGTTACTATATAAGATTCTACTATATAAGATGTTACTGTATAAGATGCTACTATATAAGATGCTACTATATAAGATTCTACTATATAAGATGCTACTATATAAGATGTTACTATATAAGATTCTACTATATAAGATGCTACTATATAAGATGTTACTGTATAAGATGCTACTATATAAGATGTTACTATATAAGATTCTACTATATAAGATGCTACTATATAAGATGTTACTGTATAAGATGCTACTATATAAGATGCTACTATATAAGATTTCTACTATATAAGATGCTACTATATAAGATGTTACTATATAAGATACTACTATATAGATGCTACTGTATAAGATGCTACTATATAAGATGCTACTATATAAGATTCTACTATATAAGATGCTACTATATAAGATGTTACTATATAAGATTCTACTATATAAGATGCTACTGTATAAGATGCTACTATATAGATGTTACTGTATAAGATTCTACTATATAAGATGCTACTATATAAGATGTTACTATATAAGATTCTACTATATAAGATGCTACTATATAAGATGTTACTATATAAGATGTTACTATATAAGATGTTACTGTATAAGATGCTACTGTATAAGATGTTACTATATAAGATGTTACTAGTATAAGATGCTACTATATAAGATGTTACTATATAAGATGTTACTATATAAGATGTTACTATATAAGATGCTACTATATAAGATGTTACTATATAAGATTCTACTATATAAGATGCTACTATATAAGATGTTACTATATAAGATGTTACTATATAAGATGTTACTATATAAGATTCTACTATATAAGATGTTACTGTATAAGATGCTACTATATAAGATGCTACTGTATAAGATGTTACTATATAAGATGCTACTATATAAGATGTTACTATATAAGATGTTACTATATAAGATGTTACTATATAAGATGCTACTATATAAGATGCTACTGTATAAGATGCTACTATATAAGATGCTACTATATAAGATTCTACTATATAAGATGCTACTATATAAGATGTTACTATATAAGATTCTACTATATAAGATGCTACTATATAAGATGTTACTATATAAGATTCTACTATATAAGATGCTACTATATAAGATGTTACTATATAAGATTCTACTATATAAGATGCTACTATATAAGATGTTACTATATAAGATTCTACTATATAAGATGCTACTATATAGATGTTACTGTATAAGATGTTACTATATAAGATGTTACTATATAAGATGTTACTATATAAGATGCTACTATATAAGATGCTACTGTATAAGATGCTACTATATAAGATGCTACTATATAAGATGCTACTGTATAAGATGCTACTATATAAGATGTTACTATATAAGATTCTACTATATAGATGCTACTATATAAGATGTTACTATATAAGATTCTACTATATAAGATGCTACTATATAAGATGTTACTATATAAGATTCTACTATATAAGATGCTACTGTATAAGATGCTACTATATAAGATGTTACTATATAAGATTCTACTATATAAGATGCTACTATATAAGATTCTACTATATAAGATTCTACTATATAAGATGCTACTATATAAGATTCTACTATATAAGATTCTACTATATAAGATGTTACTATATAAGATGTTACTGTATAAGATGCTACTGTATAAGATGCTACTATATAAGATGTTACTATATAAGATGCTACTATATAAGATGTTACTGTATAAGATGTTACTATATAAGATGTTACTATATAAGATTCTACTATATAAGATGCTACTGTATAAGATGCTACTATATAAGATGTTACTATATAAGATGCTACTGTATAAGATGCTACTATATAAGATTCTACTATATAAGATGCTACTGTATAAGATGCTACTGTATAAGATGCTACTGTATAAGATGTTACTATATAAGATGTTACTGTATAAGATGTTACTATATAAGATGTTACTGTATAAGATGCTACTGTATAAGATGCTACTATTTAAGATGTTACTATATAAGATGTTACTATATAAGATGCTACTGTATAAGATGTTACTGTATAAGATGCTACTGTATAAGATGCTACTATATAAGATGTTACTATATAAGATGCTACTGTATAAGATGTTACTGTATAAGATGCTACTGTATAAGATGTTACTATATAAGATGTTACTATATAAGATGCTACTGTATAAGATGTTACTATATAAGATGCTACTATATAAGATGTTACTGTATAAGATGCTACAGTATAAGATGCTACTATATAAGATGTTACTATATAAGATTCTACTATATAAGATGTTACTATATAAGATGCTACTGTATAAGATGCTACTATATAAGATGCTACTATATAAGATGTTACTGTATAAGATGCTACTATATAAGATGCTACTATATAAGATGTTACTGTATAAGATGTTACTATATAAGATGTTACTATATAAGATGTTACTGTATAAGATGTTACTATATAGATGCTACTGTATAAGATGTCTACTATATAAGATGCTTACTATATAAGATGCTACTATATAAGATGTTACTGTATAAGATGCTATATAGATGCTACTATATAAGATGCTACTGTATAAGATGTTACTATATAAGATGTTACTATATAAGATGCTACAGTATAAGATGCTACTATATAAGATGCTACTATATAAGATGCTACCGTATAAGATGCTACTATATAAGATGCTACTGTATAAGATGCTACTATATAAGATGCTACTATATAAGATGTTACTGTATAAGATGTTACTATATAAGATGCTACAGTATAAGATGCTACTATATAAGATGCTACTATATAAGATGCTACCGTATAAGATGTTACTATATAAGATGCTACCGTATAAGATGCTACTATATAAGATGCTACCGTATAAGATGCTACTATATAAGATGCTACTGTATAAGATGCTACTGTATAAGATGTTACTATATAAGATGTTACTGTATAAGATGCTACTGTATAAGATGTTACTATATAAGATGTTACTATATAAGATGTTACTGTATAAGATGCTACTATATAAGATGTTACTGTATAAGATGTTACTATATAAGATGCTACTATATAAGATGTTACTGTATAAGATGCTACCGTATAAGATGCTACTATATAAGATGCTACTATATAAGATGTTACTATATAAGATGCTACTGTATAAGATGCTACTATATAAGATGCTACTATATAAGATGCTACTATATAAGATGCTACTGTATAAGATGCTACTGTATAAGATGCTACTATATAAGATGCTACTATATAAGATGTTACTGTATAAGATGTTACTATATAAGATGCTACTATATAAGATGTTACTGTATAAGATGCTACTGTATAAGATGTTACTATATAAGATGTTACTATATAAGATGCTACAGTATAAGATGCTACTATATAAGATGCTACTATATAAGATGCTACCGTATAAGATGCTACTATATAAGATGTTACTATATAAGATGCTACTGTATAAGATGTTACTGTATAAGATGCTACTGTATAAGATGTTACTATATAAGATGTTACTATATAAGATGCTACTGTATAAGATGTTACTATATAAGATGCTACTATATAAGATGTTACTGTATAAGATGCTACAGTATAAGATGCTACTATATAAGATGTTACTATATAAGATTCTACTATATAAGATGTTACTATATAAGATGCTACTGTATAAGATGCTACTATATAAGATTCTACTATATAAGATGTTACTATATAAGATGCTACTATATAAGATGTTACTGTATAAGATGCTACTGTATAAGATGTTACTATATAAGATGCTACTGTATAAGATGCTACCGTATAAGATGCTACCGTATAAGATGTTACTATATAAGATTCTACTATATAAGATGCTACTGTATAAGATGCTACTGTATAAGATGTTACTATATAAGATGTTACTGTATAAGATGTTACTATATAAGATGCTACTGTATAAGATGCTACCGTACAAGATGCTACCGTATAAGATGTTACTATATAAGATTCTACTATATAAGATGCTACTGTATAAGATGCTACTATATAAGATGTTACTGTATAAGATGCTACTATATAAGATGTTACTGTATAAGATGTTACTATATAAGATTCTACTATATAAGATGCTACTGTATAAGATGCTACTGTATAAGATGTTACTATATAAGATGCTACTGTATAAGATGCTACCGTATAAGATGCTACCGTATAAGATGTTACTATATAAGATTCTACTATATAAGATGCTACTGTATAAGATGCTACTATATAAGATGTTACTGTATAAGATGCTACTATATAAGATGTTACTGTATAAGATGTTACTGTATAAGATGTTACTATATAAGATGTTACTGTATAAGATGCTACTATATAAGATGTTACTGTATAAGATGCTACTATATAAGATGTTACTGTATAAGATGTTACTATATAAGATGCTACTATATAAGATGTTACTATATAAGATGCTACTGTATAAGATGCTACTGTATAAGATGTTACTATATAAGATGCTACTATATAAGATGTTACTGTATAAGATGCTACTGTATAAGATGTTACTATATAAGATGCTACTGTATAAGATGCTACTATATAAGATGCTACTGTATAAGATGTTACTATATAAGATGTTACTATATAAGATGTTACTGTATAAGATGCTACTGTATAAGATGTTACTATATAAGATGTTACTGTATAAGATGCTACTATATAAGATGTTACTATATGAGATTCTACTATATAAGATGTTACTGTATAAGATGCTACTATATAAGATGCTACTGTATAAGATGTTACTGTATAAGATGCTACTGTATAAGATGCTACTATATAAGATGTTACTATATGAGATTCTACTATATAAGATGTTACTGTATAAGATGCTACTATATAAGATGCTACTGTATAAGATGTTACTGTATAAGATGCTACTGTATAAGATGTTACTGTATAAGATGCTACTATTTAAGATGCTACAGTATAAGATGTTACTATATAAGATGTTACTATATAAGATGCTACTATATAAGATGCTACTATATAAGATGCTACTATATAAGATGCTACAGTATAAGATGTTACTATATAAGATGTTACTATATAAGATGCTACTATATAAGATGCTACTGTATAAGATGCTACTATATAAGATGCTACTATATAAGATGCTACTATATAAGATGTTACTATATAAGATGTTACTGTATAAGATGCTACTGTATAAGATGTTACTGTATAAGATGCTACTATATAAGATGTTACTATATAAGATGCTACTATATAAGATGTTACTATATAAGATTCTACTATATAAGATGTTACTGTATAAGATGCTACTATATAAGATGCTACTGTATAAGATGTTACTATATAAGATGCTACTATATAAGATGTTACTATATAAGATTCTACTATATAAGATGTTACTGTATAAGATGCTACTATATAAGATGCTACTATATAAGATTCTACTATATAAGATGTTACTGTATAAGATGTTACTATATAAGATGTTACTATATAAGATGTTACTATATAAGATTCTACTATATAAGATGTTACTGTATAAGATGCTACTATATAAGATGCTACTATATAAGATTCTACTATATAAGATGTTACTGTATAAGATGTTACTATATAAGATGCTACTGTATAAGATGTTACTGTATAAGATGCTACTATATAAGATGCTACTATATAAGATGTTACTGTATAAGATGCTACTATATAAGATGTTACTATATAAGATGTTACTATATAAGATGCTACTGTATAAGATGTTACTATATAAGATGTTACTATATAAGATGCTACTATATAAGATGCTACTGTATAAGATGTTACTGTATAAGATGCTACTATATAAGATGTTACTATATAAGATGTTACTATATAAGATGTTACTATATAAGATGTTACTATATAAGATTCTACTATATAAGATGCTACTGTATAAGATGCTACTGTATAAGATGCTACTGTATAAGATGCTACTATATAAGATGTTACTATATAAGATTCTACTATATAAGATGCTACTGTATAAGATGCTACTATATAAGATGCTACTATATAAGATTCTACTATATAAGATGCTACTATATAAGATGCTACTATATAAGATGTTACTATATAAGATGCTACTATATAAGATGTTACTATATAAGATGCTACTATATAAGATGTTACTATATAAGATTCTACTATATAAGATGCTACTATATAAGATGCTACTATATAAGATGTTACTATATAAGATGCTACTATATAAGATGTTACTATATAAGATGCTACTATATAAGATGTTACTATATAAGATTCTACTATATAAGATGCTACTATATAAGATGTTACTATATAAGATGTTACTATATAAGATGTTACTATATAAGATTCTACTATATAAGATGTTACTGTATAAGATGCTACTATATAAGATGCTACTGTATAAGATGCTACTATATAAGATGTTACTATATAAGATGCTACTGTATAAGATGCTACTATATAAGATTCTAATATATAAGATGCTACTATATAAGATGTTACTATATAAGATTCTACTATATAAGATGCTACTATATAAGATGTTACTGTATAAGATGCTACTATATAAGATGTTACTATATAAGATTCTACTATATAAGATGCTACTGTATAAGATGCTACTATATAAGATGCTACTATATAAGATTCTACTATATAAGATGCTACTATATAAGATGTTACTATATAAGATACTACTATATAAGATGCTACTGTATAAGATGCTACTATATAAGATGCTACTATATAAGATTCTACTATATAAGATGCTACTATATAAGATGTTACTATATAAGATTCTACTATATAAGATGCTACTGTATAAGATGCTACTATATAAGATGTTACTATATAAGATTCTACTATATAAGATGCTACTATATAAGATGTTACTATATAAGATTCTACTATATAAGATGCTACTGTATAAGATGCTACTATATAAGATGTTACTATATAAGATGCTACTATATAAGATGCTACTATATAAGATGTTACTATATAAGATGTTACTATATAAGATGTTACTGTATAAGATGCTACTGTATAAGATGTTACTATATAAGATGTTACTGTATAAGATGCTACTATATAAGATGTTACTATATAAGATGTTACTATATAAGATGTTACTATATAAGATGCTACTATATAAGATGTTACTATATAAGATTCTACTATATAAGATGCTACTATATAAGATGTTACTATATAAGATGTTACTATATAAGATGTTACTATATAAGATTCTACTATATAAGATGTTACTGTATAAGATGCTACTATATAAGATGCTACTGTATAAGATGTTACTATATAAGATGCTACTATATAAGATGTTACTATATAAGATGTTACTATATAAGATGTTACTATATAAGATGCTACTATATAAGATGCTACTGTATAAGATGCTACTATATAAGATGCTACTATATAAGATTCTACTATATAAGATGCTACTATATAAGATGTTACTATATAAGATTCTACTATATAAGATGCTACTATATAAGATGTTACTATATAAGATTCTACTATATAAGATGCTACTATATAAGATGTTACTATATAAGATTCTACTATATAAGATGCTACTATATAAGATGTTACTATATAAGATTCTACTATATAAGATGCTACTATATAAGATGTTACTATATAAGATTCTACTATATAAGATGCTACTATATAAGATGTTACTATATAAGATTCTACTATATAAGATGCTACTATATAAGATGTTACTATATAAGATTCTACTATATAAGATGCTACTGTATAAGATGCTACTATATAAGATGTTACTATATAAGATTCTACTATATAAGATGCTACTATATAAGATTCTACTATATAAGATTCTACTATATAAGATGCTACTGTATAAGATGCTACTATATAAGATGTTACTATATAAGATGCTACTATATAAGATGTTACTGTATAAGATGTTACTATATAAGATGTTACTATATAAGATTCTACTATATAAGATGCTACTGTATAAGATGCTACTATATAAGATGTTACTATATAAGATGCTACTGTATAAGATGCTACTATATAAGATTCTACTATATAAGATGCTACTGTATAAGATGCTACTGTATAAGATGCTACTATATAAGATGTTACTATATAAGATGCTACTATATAAGATGTTACTGTATAAGATGCTACTGTATAAGATGTTACTATATAAGATGTTACTATATAAGATTCTACTATATAAGATGTTACTGTATAAGATGCTACTGTATAAGATGCTACTATTTAAGATGTTACTATATAAGATGTTACTATATAAGATGCTACTGTATAAGATGTTACTGTATAAGATGCTACTGTATAAGATGCTACTATATAAGATGCTACTATATAAGATTCTACTATATAAGATGCTACTATATAAGATGTTACTATATAAGATTCTACTATATAAGATGCTACTATATAAGATGTTACTATATAAGATTCTACTATATAAGATGCTACTATATAAGATGTTACTATATAAGATTCTACTATATAAGATGCTACTATATAAGATGTTACTATATAAGATTCTACTATATAAGATGCTACTATATAAGATGTTACTATATAAGATTCTACTATATAAGATGCTACTATATAAGATGTTACTATATAAGATTCTACTATATAAGATGCTACTGTATAAGATGCTACTATATAAGATGTTACTATATAAGATTCTACTATATAAGATGCTACTATATAAGATTCTACTATATAAGATTCTACTATATAAGATGCTACTGTATAAGATGCTACTATATAAGATGTTACTATATAAGATGCTACTATATAAGATGTTACTGTATAAGATGTTACTATATAAGATGTTACTATATAAGATTCTACTATATAAGATGCTACTGTATAAGATGCTACTATATAAGATGTTACTATATAAGATGCTACTGTATAAGATGCTACTATATAAGATTCTACTATATAAGATGCTACTGTATAAGATGCTACTGTATAAGATGCTACTATATAAGATGTTACTATATAAGATGCTACTATATAAGATGTTACTGTATAAGATGCTACTGTATAAGATGTTACTATATAAGATGTTACTATATAAGATTCTACTATATAAGATGTTACTGTATAAGATGCTACTGTATAAGATGCTACTATTTAAGATGTTACTATATAAGATGTTACTATATAAGATGCTACTGTATAAGATGTTACTGTATAAGATGCTACTGTATAAGATGCTACTATATAAGATGTTACTATATAAGATGCTACTATATAAGATGTTACTGTATAAGATGCTACTGTATAAGATGTTACTATATAAGATGTTACTATATAAGATTCTACTATATAAGATGTTACTGTATAAGATGCTACTGTATAAGATGCTACTATTTAAGATGTTACTATATAAGATGTTACTATATAAGATGCTACTGTATAAGATGTTACTGTATAAGATGCTACTGTATAAGATGCTACTATATAAGATGCTACTATATAAGATGTTACTGTATAAGATGTTACTATATAAGATGCTACTATATAAGATGTTACTGTATAAGATGCTACTATATAAGATGCTACTATATAAGATGTTACTGTATAAGATGTTACTATATAAGATGTTACTATATAAGATGCTACAGTATAAGATGCTACTATATAAGATGCTACTATATAAGATGCTACCGTATAAGATGCTACTATATAAGATGCTACCGTATAAGATGCTACTATATAAGATGTTACTGTATAAGATGTTACTATATAAGATGCTACAGTATAAGATGTTACTGTATAAGATGTTACTATATAAGATGCTACTGTATAAGATGCTACTATATAAGATGCTACTATATAAGATGCTACCGTATAAGATGCTACTATATAAGATGCTACCGTATAAGATGTTACTATATAAGATGTTACTATATAAGATGCTACAGTATAAGATGCTACTATATAAGATGCTACTATATAAGATGCTACCGTATAAGATGCTACTATATAAGATGCTACCGTATAAGATGCTACTATATAAGATGTTACTGTATAAGATGTTACTATATAAGATGCTACAGTATAAGATGCTACTATATAAGATGCTACTATATAAGATGCTACCGTATAAGATGTTACTATATAAGATGCTACCGTATAAGATGCTACTATATAAGATGCTACCGTATAAGATGCTACTGTATAAGATGCTACTATATAAGATGTTACTGTATAAGATGCTACTGTATAAGATGTTACTATATAAGATGTTACTATATAAGATGTTACTGTATAAGATGCTACTATATAAGATGTTACTGTATAAGATGTTACTATATAAGATGCTACTATATAAGATGTTACTGTATAAGATGCTACCGTATAAGATGCTACTATATAAGATGCTACTATATAAGATGTTACTATATAAGATGCTACTGTATAAGATGCTACTATATAAGATGCTACTATATAAGATGCTACTGTATAAGATGCTACTGTATAAGATGTTACTATATAAGATGTTACTGTATAAGATGTTACTATATAAGATGCTACTGTATAAGATGTTACTATATAAGATGTTACTATATAAGATGCTACAGTATAAGATGCTACTATATAAGATGCTACTATATAAGATGCTACCGTATAAGATGCTACTATATAAGATGTTACTATATAAGATGCTACTGTATAAGATGTTACTGTATAAGATGCTACTGTATAAGATGTTACTATATAAGATGTTACTATATAAGATGCTACTGTATAAGATGTTACTATATAAGATGCTACTATATAAGATGTTACTGTATAAGATGCTACAGTATAAGATGCTACTATATAAGATGTTACTATATAAGATTCTACTATATAAGATGTTACTATATAAGATGCTACTGTATAAGATGCTACTATATAAGATTCTACTATATAAGATGTTACTATATAAGATGCTACTATATAAGATGTTACTGTATAAGATGCTACTGTATAAGATGTTACTATATAAGATGCTACTGTATAAGATGCTACCGTATAAGATGCTACCGTATAAGATGTTACTATATAAGATTCTACTATATAAGATGCTACTGTATAAGATGCTACTGTATAAGATGTTACTATATAAGATGTTACTGTATAAGATGTTACTATATAAGATGCTACTGTATAAGATGCTACCGTACAAGATGCTACCGTATAAGATGTTACTATATAAGATTCTACTATATAAGATGCTACTGTATAAGATGCTACTATATAAGATTCTACTATATAAGATGCTACTGTATAAGATGCTACTATATAAGATTCTACTATATAAGATGCTACTGTATAAGATGCTACTATATAAGATTCTACTATATAAGATGCTACTGTATAAGATGTTACTATATAAGATTCTACTATATAAGATGCTACCGTATAAGATGCTACCGTATAAGATGCTACCGTATAAGATGTTACTATATAAGATTCTACTATATAAGATGCTACTGTATAAGATGTTACTATATAAGATTCTACTATATAAGATGCTACCGTATAAGATGCTACCGTATAAGATGCTACTGTATAAGATGTTACTATATAAGATTCTACTATATAAGATGCTACTGTATAAGATGCTACTATATAAGATGTTACTGTATAAGATGCTACTATATAAGATGTTACTGTATAAGATGTTACTATATAAGATTCTACTATATAAGATGTTACTGTATAAGATGTTACTATATAAGATGCTACTGTATAAGATGCTACTATATAAGATGTTACTGTATAAGATGCTACTATATAAGATGTTACTATATAAGATGCTACTGTATAAGATGCTACTATATAAGATGCTACTATATAAGATGTTACTGTATAAGATGCTACTGTATAAGATGTTACTATATAAGATGCTACTGTATAAAATGTTACTATATAAGATGCTACTATATAAGATGTTACTGTATAAGATGTTACTATATAAGATGCTACTGTATAAGATGCTACTATATAAGATGTTACTATATAAGATGCTACTATATAAGATGCTACTGTATAAAATGTTACTATATAAGATGCTACTATATAAGATGTTACTGTATAAGATGTTACTATATAAGATGCTACTGTATAAGATGCTACTATATAAGATGTTACTATATAAGATGCTACTATATAAGATGCTACTGTATAAGATGTTACTATATAAGATGCTACTGTATAAAATGTTACTATATAAGATGCTACTATATAAGATGTTACTGTATAAGATGTTACTATATAAGATGCTACTGTATAAGATGCTACTATATAAGATGTTACTATATAAGATGCTACTGTATAAGATGCTACTATATAAGATGTTACTATATAAGATGTTACTGTATAAGATGCTACTATATAAGATGCTACTGTATAAAATGTTACTATATAAGATGCTACTATATAAGATGTTACTGTATAAGATGTTACTATATAAGATGCTACTGTATAAGATGCTACTATATAAGATGTTACTATATAAGATGCTACTATATAAGATGCTACTGTATAAGATGTTACTATATAAGATGCTACTGTATAAAATGTTACTATATAAGATGCTACTATATAAGATGTTACTGTATAAGATGTTACTATATAAGATGCTACTATATAAGATGTTACTGTATAAGATGCTACTATATAAGATGTTACTATATAAGATGTTACTATATAAGATGCTACTGTATAAGATGCTACTATATAAGATGTTACTATATAAGATGCTACTGTATAAGATGCTACTGTATAAGATGCTACTATATAAGATGTTACTATATAAGATGCTACTGTATAAGATGTTACTATATAAGATGCTACTATATAAGATGCTACTATATAAGATGTTACTGTATAAGATGTTACTATATAAGATTCTACTATATAAGATGCTACTGTATAAGATGCTACTGTATAAGATGTTACTATATAAGATGTTACTATATAAGATGCTACTGTATAAGATGCTACTATATAAGATGCTACTATATAAGATGCTACTATATAAGATGCTACTATATAAGATGTTACTATATAAGATGCTAATGTATAAGATGTTACTGTATAAGATGTTACTATATAAGATTCTACTATATAAGATGCTACTATATAAGATGTTACTATATAAGATTCTACTATATAAGATGCTACTATATAAGATGCTACTATATAAGATGTTACTATATAAGATGTTACTATATAAGATGCTACTGTATAAGATGCTACTATATAAGATGCTACTATATAAGATGCTACTGTATAAGATGTTACTGTATAAGATGTTACTATATAAGATGTTACTATATAAGATGCTACTATATAAGATGTTACTGTATAAGATGTTACTGTATAAGATGTTACTATATAAGATTCTACTATATAAGATGCTACTATATAAGATGCTACTATATAAGATGCTACTGTATAAGATGTTACTGTATAAGATGTTACTATATAAGATGCTACTATATAAGATGTTACTGTATAAGATGTTACTATATAAGATGCTACTGTATAAGATGTTACTATATAAGATGTTACTATATAAGATGCTACTATATAAGATGTTACTGTATAAGATGTTACTGTATAAGATGTTACTATATAAGATGCTACTGTATAAGATGTTACTATATAAGATGTTACTATATAAGATGCTACTATATAAGATGTTACTGTATAAGATGTTACTATATAAGATTCTACTATATAAGATGCTACTATATAAGATGCTACTATATAAGATGCTACTGTATAAGATGTTACTGTATAAGATGTTACTATATAAGTTGCTACTATATAAGATGCTACTGTATAAGATGCTACTGTATAAGATGTTACTGTATAAGATGTTACTATATAAGATGTTACTATATAAGATGCTACTATATAAGATGCTAATGTATAAGATGTTACTGTATAAGATGTTACTATATAAGATTCTACTATATAAGATGCTACTATATAAGATGTTACTATATAAGATGCTAATGTATAAGATGTTACTGTATAAGATGTTACTATATAAGATTCTACTATATAAGATGCTACTATATAAGATGCTACTGTATAAGATGTTACTGTATAAGATGTTACTATATAAGATGCTACTATATAAGATGTTACTATATAGATGTTACTATATAAGATGCTAATGTATAAGATGTTACTGTATAAGATGTTACTGTATAAGATGTTACTATATAAGATGCTACTATATAAGATGTTACTATATAAGATGCTAATGTATAAGATGTTACTGTATAAGATGTTACTATATAAGATGCTACTATATAAGATGCTACTGTATAAGATGCTACTATATAAGATGCTACTGTATAAGATGTTACTATATAAGATGTTAATATATAAGATGCTACTATATAAGATGTTACTATATAAGATGCTACTGTATAAGATGCTACTATATAAGATGCTACTATATAAGATGTTACTATATAAGATGCTACTGTATAAGATGCTACTATATAAGATGCTACTATATAAGATGTTACTATATAAGATGCTACTGTATAAGATGCTACTATATAAGATGTTACTATATAAGATGCTAATGTATAAGATGCAGGGATTGTACGGAGAGAAGTCTGGGGATTGGTTTTCTCTTTTATTTCTCGGTCCTGCTTTTATGAAATGTATTATTATTATTGTAGAAACAATTTCACTGTAACTATTGTCTAACACGTGTGTATCCATTGTATGTAGTTCAGGTTCACCCCTTAATAGGAACATGTATTATATTATACTTTATTATATTCTATGTATTATGGGTCAGGTTCACACTGTGAGAATTTGCTGTGCACTTATCTTTTACATTATGTTCTCATCTTGGGTAACCCTATAACATAATAACTGTACACACAGTGACCAAACTTACAGGACACTTCATATTCGCTCTTGCAATAACATCCGTAGCCTTCATCTCCCAATTTCCACTCTTCATCAGCTTCACAAATCAGATTCGCTGTGGTTGGATCTGAGAAAGATGCAAAACACAGTCAAAAAATGGACAACTTGGGAACAACATAGATATGACAGCTCTGTGTGGGGGCTATTTATATGGGGCGCACTGTAAAATCAATGATAGACAATGAGTAAGGACTCACTGTAGGATGTAGGAATGTCCCTCACATCTTGGCTAAACCTATGTGTCCTCCTGTATTCTATGTGCCCCCCCCCCTGTATTCTATGTGTCCCCCTGTATTCTATGTGTCCTCCCTGTATTCTATGTGTCCCTCCTGTATTCTATGTGTCCCTCCTGTATTCTATGTGTCCCTCCTGTATTCTATGTGTCCTCCTGTATTCTATGTGTCCCCCTGTATTCTATGTGTCCCCCCTGTATTCTATGTGTCCTCCTGTATTCTATGTGTCCCCCTGTATTCTATGTGCCCCCCCTGTATTCTATGTGTCCTCCTGTATTCTATGTGTCCCCCTGTATTCTATGTGTCCCCCCTGTATTCTATGTGTCCTCCTGTATTCTATGTGTCCCCCTGTATTCTATGTGCCCCCCCTGTATTCTATGTGTCCTCCTGTATTCTATGTGTCCCTCCTGTATTCTATGTGTCCCCCCTGTATTCTATGTGTCCCCCTGTATTCTATGTGCCCCCCCTGTATTCTATGTGTCCCCCCTGTATTCTATGTGTCCCTCCCTGTATTCTATGTGTCCCCCCTGTATTCTATGTGTCCCCCTGTATTCTATGTGTCCCTCCCTGTATTCTATGTGTCCCCCCTGTATTCTATGTGTCCCCCCCTGTATTCTATGTGTCCCCCTGTATTCTATGTGTCCCCCCTGTATTCTATGTGTCCCCCTGTATTCTATGTGTCCCCCCTGTAGTCTATGTGTCCCCCCCTGTATTCTATGTGTCCCCCCTGTATTCTATGTGTCCCCCCTGTATTCTATGTGTCCTCCTGTATTCTATGTGTCCCCCTGTATTCTATGTGTCCCCCCTGTATTCTATGTGTCCCCCTGTATTCTATGTGTCCCCCCTGTATTCTATGTGTCCTCCTGTATTCTATGTGTCCTCCTGTATTCTATGTGTCCCCCCTGTATTCTATGTGTCCTCCTGTATTCTATGTGTCCTCCTGTATTCTATGTGTCCCCTCCTGTATTCTATGTGTCCTCCTGTATTCTATGTGTCCCCCTGTATTCTATGTGTCCCCCCTGTATTCTATGTGTCCTCCTGTATTCTATGTGTCCTCCTGTATTCTATGTGCCCCCCTGTATTCTATGTGTCCTCCTGTATTCTATGTGTCCTCCTGTATTCTATGTGTCCCCTCCTGTATTCTATGTGTCCCCCTGTATTCTATGTGTCCCCCCTGTATTCTATGTGTCCCTCCTGTATTCTATGTGTCCCCCCTGTATTCTATGTGTCCCCCCTGTATTCTATGTGTCCCCCTGTATTCTATGTGTACCTCCTGTATTCTATGTGTCCCCTCCTGTATTCTATGTGTCCTCCTGTATTCTATGTGTCCTCCTGTATTCTATGTGTCCCCCCTGTATTCTATGTGTCCTCCTGTATTCTATGTGTCCCCCCTGTATTCTATGTGTCCCCCCTGTATTCTATGTGTCCCCCCTGTATTCTATGTGTCCTCCTGTATTCTATGTGTCCTCCCTGTATTCTATGTGTCCCTCCTGTATTCTATGTGTCCCCCCTGTATTCTATGTGTCCCCCCTGTATTCTATGTGTCCCCTCCTGTATTCTATGTGTCCTCCTGTATTCTATGTGTCCTCCTGTATTCTATGTGTCCCTCCTGTATTCTATGTGTCCCCCTGTATTCTATGTGTCCTCCTGTATTCTATGTGTCCCCCCCTGTATTCTATGTGTCCTACTGTATTCTATGTGTCCCCCCCCCTGTATTCTATGTGTCCTCCTGTATTCTATGTGTCCTCCTGTATTCTATGTGTCCCCCCCTGTATTCTATGTGTCCTCCTGTATTCTATGTGTCCCCCTGTATTCTATGTGTCCCCCCTGTATTCTATGTGTCCCCCCTGTATTCTATGTGTCATCCTGTATTCTATGTGTCCCTCCTGTATTCTATGTGTCCCTCCTGTATTCTATGTGTCCTCCTGTATTCTATGTGTCCCTCCTGTATTCTATGTGTCCCCCCTGTATTCTATGTGTCCCCCCTGTATTCTATGTGTCCCCTCCTGTATTCTATGTGTCCTCCTGTATTCTATGTGTCCTCCTGTATTCTATGTGTCCCTCCTGTATTCTATGTGTCCCCCTGTATTCTATGTGTCCTCCTGTATTCTATGTGTCCCCCCCTGTATTCTATGTGTCCTACTGTATTCTATGTGTCCCCCCCCCTGTATTCTATGTGTCCTCCTGTATTCTATGTGTCCTCCTGTATTCTATGTGTCCCCCCCTGTATTCTATGTGTCCTCCTGTATTCTATGTGTCCCCCCTGTATTCTATGTGTCATCCTGTATTCTATGTGTCCCTCCTGTATTCTATGTGTCCCTCCTGTATTCTATGTGTCCTCCTGTATTCTATGTGTCCCTCCTGTATTCTATGTGTCCCCCCTGTATTCTATGTGTCCCCCCTGTATTCTATGTGTCCCTCCTGTATTCTATGTGTCCCTCCTGTATTCTATGTGTCCTCCTGTATTCTATGTGTCCCCCCCTGTATTCTATGTGTCCTCCTGTATTCTATGTGTCCCCCTGTATTCTATGTGTCCCCCCTGTATTCTATGTGTCCCCCCTGTATTCTATGTGTCATCCTGTATTCTATGTGTCCCTCCTGTATTCTATGTGTCCCTCCTGTATTCTATGTGTCCTCCTGTATTCTATGTGTCCCTCCTGTATTCTATGTGTCCCCCCTGTATTCTATGTGTCCCCCCTGTATTCTATGTGTCCCCCCTGTATTCTATGTGTCCCTCCTGTATTCTATGTGTCCCCCCTGTATTCTATGTGTCCTCCTGTATTCTATGTGTCCCCCCCCTGTATTCTATGTGCCCCCCCTGTATTCTATGTGTCCCCCCTGTATTCTATGTGTCCCCCCTGTATTCTATGTGTCCCCCTGTATTCTATGTGTCATCCTGTATTCTATGTGTCCCTCCTGTATTCTATGTGTCCCTCCTGTATTCTATGTGTCCTCCTGTATTCTATGTGTCCTCCTGTATTCTATGTGTCCCTCCTGTATTCTATGTGTCCCCCCTGTATTCTATGTGTCCTCCTGTATTCTATGTGTCATCCTGTATTCTATGTGTCCCTCCTGTATTCTATGTGTCCCTCCTGTATTCTATGTGTCCTCCTGTATTCTATGTGTCCTCCTGTATTCTATGTGTCCCCCTGTATTCTATGTGTCCCCCCTGTATTCTATGTGTCCTCCTGTATTCTATGTGTCCTCCTGTATTCTATGTGCCCCCCTGTATTCTATGTGTCCTCCTGTATTCTATGTGTCCTCCTGTATTCTATGTGTCCCCTCCTGTATTCTATGTGTCCCCCTGTATTCTTTGTGTCCCCCCTGAATTCTATGTGTCCCTCCTGTATTCTATGTGTCCCCCCTGTATTCTATGTGTCCTCCTGTATTCTATGTGTCCCCTCCTGTATTCTATGTGTCCCCCTGTATTCTATGTGTCCCCCCTGTATTCTATGTGTCCCTCCTGTATTCTATGTGTCCCCCCTGTATTCTATGTGTCCTCCTGTATTCTATGTGTCCTCCTGTATTCTATGTGTCCCCCCTGTATTCTATGTGTCCTCCTGTATTCTATGTGTCCCCCCTGTATTCTATGTGTCCCCCCTGTATTCTATGTGTCCCCCCTGTATTCTATGTGTCCTCCTGTATTCTATGTGTCCCCCCTGTATTCTATGTGTCCCCCCTGTATTCTATGTGTCCCCCCTGTATTCTATGTGTCCTCCTGTATTCTATGTGTCCTCCCTGTATTCTATGTGTCCCTCCTGTATTCTATGTGTCCCCCCTGTATTCTATGTGTCCCCTCCTGTATTCTATGTGTCCCCCCTGTATTCTATGTGTCCCCCCTGTATTCTATGTGTCCTCCTTTATTCTATGTGTCCCTCCTGTATTCTATGTGTCCTCCTGTATTCTATGTGTCCTCCTGTATTCTATGTGTCCCCCCTGTATTCTATGTGTCCCCCCTGTATTCTATGTGTCCTCCTGTATTCTATGTGTCCTCCTGTATTCTATGTGTCCCCCCTGTATTCTATGTGTCCCCTCCTGTATTCTATGTGTCCTCCTGTATTCTATGTGTCCTCCTGTATTCTATGTGTCCCTCCTGTATTCTATGTGTCCCCCTGTATTCTATGTGTCCTCCTGTATTCTATGTGTCCCTCCTGTATTCTATGTGTCCCCCTGTATTCTATGTGTCCTCCTGTATTCTATGTGTCCCCCTGTATTCTATGTGTCCTCCTGTATTCTATGTGTCCCCTCCTGTATTCTATGTGTCCCCTCCTGTATTCTATGTGTCCCCTCCTGTATTCTATGTGTCCTCCTGTATTCTATGTGTCCTCCTGTATTCTATGTGTCCCTCCTGTATTCTATGTGTCCTCCTGTATTCTATGTGTCCCTCCTGTATTCTATGTGTCCCCCCTGTATTCTATGTGTCCCCCCTGTATTCTATGTGTCCCTCCTGTATTCTATGTGTCCCTCCTGTATTCTATGTGTCCCCCCTGTATTCTATGTGTCCTCCTGTATTCTATGTGTCATCCTGTATTCTATGTGTCCCTCCTGTATTCTATGTGTCCCTCCTGTATTCTATGTGTCCTCCTGTATTCTATGTGTCCTCCTGTATTCTATGTGTCCCTCCTGTATTCTATGTGTCCCTCCTGTATTCTATGTGTTCCCCTGTATTCTATGTGTCCTCCCTGTATTCTATGTGTCCTCCCTGTATTCTATGTGTCCCCCTGTATTCTATGTGTCCTCCCTGTATTCTATGTGTCCTCCCTGTATTCTATGTGTCCTCCTGTATTCTATGTGTCCTCCTGTATTCTATGTGTTCCCCTGTATTCTATGTGTCCTCCTGTATTCTATGTGTCCCCCCTGTATTCTATGTGTCCCTCCTGTATTCTATGTGTCCTCCCTGTATTCTATGTGTCCTCCTGTATTCTATGTGTCCCTCCTGTATTCTATGTGTCCCTCCTGTATTCTATGTGTCCCTCCTGTATTCTATGTGTCCTCCCTGTATTCTATGTGTCCTCCTGTATTCTATGTGTCCCTCCTGTATTCTATGTGTCCCCCTGTATTCTATGTGTCCTCCTGTATTCTATGTGTCCCCCCTGTATTCTATGTGTCCTCCCTGTATTCTATGTGTCCCTCCTGTATTCTTTGTGTCCCCCTGTATTCTATGTGTCCCCCCTGTATTCTATGTGTCCCTCCTGTATTCCATGTGTCCTCCAGTATTCTATTTGTCCTCCAGTATTCTATGTGTCCCCCCTGTATTCTATGTGTCCCCCTGTATTCTATGTGTCCTCCTGTATTCTATGTGTCCCCCCTGTATTCTATGTGTCCCCCTGTATTCTATGTGTCCTCCTGTATTCTATGTGTCCCCCTGTATTATATGTGTCCCCCTGTATTCTATGTGTCCTCCCTGTATTCTATGTGTCCTCCCTGTATTCTATGTGTCCCTCCTGTATTCTATGTGTCCTCCTGTATTCTATGTGTCCCTCCTGTATTCTATGTGTCCTCTCCTGTATTCTATGTGTCCTCCTGTATTCTATGTGTCCCCCCTGTATTCTATGTGTCCCCCTGTATTCTATGTGTCCTCCTGTATTCTATGTGTCCCCCTGTATTCTATGTGTCCCCCCCTGTATTCTATGTGTCCCCCCTCCTGTATTCTATGTGTCCTCCTGTATTCTATGTGTCCCCCTGTATTCTATGTGTCCTCCTGTATTCTATGTGTCCTCCTGTATTCTATGTGTCCCCCCTGTATTCTATGTGTCCCTCCTGTATTCTATGTGTCCCCCTGTATTCTATGTGTCCCCCCTGTATTCTATGTGTCCCCCCTGTATTCTATGTGTCCCCTCCTGTATTCTATGTGTCCTCCTGTATTCTATGTGTCCTCCTGTATTCTATGTGTCCCCCCTGTATTCTATGTGTCCCCCCTGTATTCTATGTGTCCTCCTGTATTCTATGTGTCCCCCCTGTATTCTATGTGTCCCCCCTGTATTCTATGTGTCCCCCCTGTATTCTATGTGTCCTCCTGTATTCTATGTGTCCCCCCTGTATTCTATGTGTCCCCCCTGTATTCTATGTGTCCTCCTGTATTCTATGTGTCCCCCCTGTATTCTATGTGTCCCTCCTGTATTTTATGTGTCCCCCCTGTATTCTATGTGTCCCCCCTGTATTCTATGTGTCCTCCTGTATTCTATGTGTCCCTCCTGTATTCTATGTGTCCTCCTGTATCCTATGTGTCCTCCCTGTATTCTATGTGTCCCCCTGTATTCTATGTGTCCCCCCTGTATTCTATGTGTCCCCCCTGTATTCTATGTGTCCTCCTGTATTCTATGTGTCCTCCTGTATTCTATGTGTCCCCCCTGTATTCTATGTGTCCTCCTGTATTCTATGTGTCCTCCTGTATTCTATGTGTCCTCCTGTATTCTATGTGTCCCCCTGTATTCTATGTGTCCCCCTGTATTCTATGTGTCCTCCTGTATTCTATGTGTCCTCCTGTATTCTATGTGTCCTCCTGTATTCTATGTGTCCCTCCTGTATTCTATGTGTCCTCCTGTATTCTATGTGTCCCTCCTGTATTCTATGTGTCCTCCTGTATTCTATGTGTCCTCCTGTATTCTATGTGTCCCTCCTGTATTCTATGTGTCCCCCCTGTATTCTATGTGTCCCTCCCTGTATTCTATGTGTCCCTCCTGTATTCTATGTGTCCTCCCTGTATTCTATGTGTCCCCCTGTATTCTATGTGTCCCCCCTGTATTCTATGTGTCCCCCCTGTATTCTATGTGTCCCCCCTGTATTCTATGTGTCCCCCCTGTATTCTATGTGTCCTCCTGTATTCTATGTGTCCCTCCTGTATTCTATGTGTCCCCCTGTATTCTATGTGTCCCCCTGTATTCTATGTGTCCTCCTGTATTCTATGTGTCCTCCTGTATTCTATGTGTCCTCCTGTATTCTATGTGTCCCTCCTGTATTCTATGTGTCCCTCCTGTATTCTATGTGTCCCTCCCGTATTCTATGTGTCCTCCCTGTATTCTATGTGTCCCCCTGTATTCTATGTGTCCCCCCTGTATTCTATGTGTCCCCCCTGTATTCTATGTGTCCCCCCTGTATTCTATGTGTCCCCCCTGTATTCTATGTGTCCTCCTGTATTCTATGTGTCCCTCCTGTATTCTATGTGTCCCCCCTGTATTCTATGTGTCCCCCACTGTATTCTATGTGTCCCCCCTGTATTCTATGTGTCCCCCCTGTATTCTATGTGTCCTCCTGTATTCTATGTGTCCTCCCTGTATTCTATGTGTCCCTCCTGTATTCTATGTGTCCTCCTGTATTCTATGTGTCCCTCCTGTATTCTATGTGTCCTCTCCTGTATTCTATGTGTCCTCCTGTATTCTATGTGTCCCCCCTGTATTCTATGTGTCCCCCTGTATTCTATGTGTCCTCCTGTATTCTATGTGTCCCCCTGTATTCTATGTGTCCCTCCTGTATTCTATGTGTCCCCCTGTATTCTATGTGTCCCCCTGTATTCTATGTGTCCTCCTGTATTCTATGTGTCCTCCTGTATTCTATGTGTCCTCCTGTATTCTACGTGTCCCCCCTGTATTCTACGTGTCCTCCTGTATTCTATGTGTCCCTCCTGTATTCTATGTGTCCCACCCTGTATTCTATGTGTCCCCCCTGTATTCTATGTGTAACTCCTGTATTTTATGTGTCCCTCCTGTATTCTATGTGTCCTCCCTGTATTCTATGTGTCCCTCCTGTATTCTATGTGTCCCCCCTGTATTCTATGTGTCCCCCTGTATTCTATGTGTCCCCCTGTATTCTATGTGTCCCTCCTGTATTCTATGTGTCCCCCTGTATTCTATGTGTCCCCCTGTATTCTATGTGTCCTCCTGTATTCTATGTGTCCCCCTGTATTCTATGTGTCCCTCCTGTATTCTATGTGTCCCCCCTGTATTCTATGTGTCCCCCTGTATTCTATGTGTCCCCCTGTATTCTATGTGTCCCTCCTGTATTCTATGTGTCCCCCCTGTATTCTATGTGTCCCCCTGTATTCTATGTGTCCCCCCTGTATTCTATGTGTCCCCCTGTATTCTATGTGTCCCCCTGTATTCTATGTGTCCCTCCTGTATTCTATGTGTCCCCCCTGTATTCTATGTGTCCTCCTGTATTCTATGTGTCCCCCCTGTATTCTATGTGTCCCTCCTGTATTCTATGTGTCCCTCCTGTATTCTATGTGTCCCCCCTGTATTCTATGTGTCCCCCTGTATTCTATGTGTCCTCCTGTATTCTATGTGTCCCCCCTGTATTCTATGTGTCCTCCTGTATTCTATGTGTCCTCCTGTATTCTATGTGTCCTCCTGTATTCTATGTGTCCCCCTGTATTCTATGTGTCCCCCTGTATTCTATGTGTCCCCCCTGTATTCTATGTGTCCTCCTGTATTCTATGTGTCCTCCTGTATTCTATGTGTCCTCCTGTATTCTATGTGTCCCCCTGTATTCTATGTGTCCCCCCTGTATTCTATGTGTCCTCCTGTATTCTATGTGTCCCCCCTGTATTCTATGTGTCCTCCTGTATTCTATGTGTCCCTCCTGTATTCTATGTGTCCCCCCTGTATTCTATGTGTCCCTCCTGTATTCTATGTGTCCTCCCTGTATTCTATGTGTCCCCCCTGTATTCTATGTGTCCCCCCTGTATTCTATGTGTCCTCCTGTATTCTATGTGTCCCCCCTGTATTCTATGTGTCCCCCTGTATTCTATGTGTCCCCCCTGTATTCTATGTGTCCCCCCTGTATTCTATGTGTCCTCCCTGTATTCTATGTGTCCCCCTGTATTCTATGTGTCCCCCCTGTATTCTATGTGTCCCCCCTGTATTCTATGTGTCCCCCCTGTATTCTATGTGTCCTCCTGTATTCTATGTGTCCCTCCTGTATTCTATGTGTCCCCCCTGTATTCTATGTGTCCCCCACTGTATTCTATGTGTCCCCCCTGTATTCTATGTGTCCCCCCTGTATTCTATGTGTCCTCCTGTATTCTATGTGTCCTCCCTGTATTCTATGTGTCCCCCTGTATTCTATGTGTCCTCCTGTATTCTATGTGTCCCTCCTGTATTCTATGTGCCCCCCCTGTAGTCTATGTGTCCTCCTGTATTCTATGTGTCCCCCCTGTATTCTATGTGTCCTCCTTTATTCTATGTGTCTCCCCTGTATTCTATGTGTCCTCCCTGTATTCTATGTGTCCCCCTGTATTCTATGTGTCCTCCTGTATTCTATGTGTCCTCCTGTATTCTATGTGTCCTCCCTGTATTCTATGTGCCCCCCTGTATTCTATGTGTCCTCCTGTATTCTATGTGTCCCCCTGTATTCTATGTGTCCTCCTGTATTCTATGTGTCCTCCTGTATTCTATGTGTCCTCCCTGTATTCTATGTGTCCTCCTGTATTCTATGTGTCCTCCCTGTATTCTATGTGTCCTCCTGTATTCTATGTGTCCCCTCCTGTATTCTATGTGTCCTCCTGTATTCTATGTGTCCCCCCTGTATTCTATGTGTCCCCCCTGTATTCTATGTGTCCTCCTGTATTCTATGTGTCCTCCTGTATTCTATGTGTCCCCCCTGTATTCTATGTGTCCTCCCTGTATTCTATGTGTACCTCCTGTATTCTATGTGTCCCCTCCTGTATTCTATGTGTCCTCCTGTATTCTATGTGTCCTCCTGTATTCTATGTGTCCCCCCTGTATTCTATGTGTCCCCCTGTATTCTATGTGTCCTCCTGTATTCTATGTGTCCCCCAGTATTCTATGTGTCCCCCTGTATTCTATGTGTCTCCCCCTGTATTCTATGTGTCCCCCCTGTATTCTATGTGTCCCCCCTGTAGTCTATGTGTCCTCCTGTTTTCTATGTGTCCCCCCTGTATTCTATGTGTCCTCCTGTATTCTATGTGTCCCCCCTGTAGTCTATGTGTCCTCCTGTATTCTATGTGTCCCCCCTGTATTCTATGTGTCCCCCTGTATTCTATGTGTCCCCCCTGTATTCTATGTGTCCTCCTGTATTTTATGTGTCCTCCTGTATTCTATGTGTCCTCCTGTATTCTATGTGTCCCCCCTGTATTCTATGTGTCCTCCTGTATTCTATGTGTCCCCCCTGTATTCTATGTGTCCCCCCTGTATTCTATGTGTCCCCCTGTATTCTATGTGTCCCCCCTGTATTCTATGTGTCCTCCTGTATTCTATGTGTCCCCTCCTGTATTCTATGTGTCCCTCCTGTATTCTATGTGTCCCCCCCTGTATTCTATGTGTCCCCCCTGTATTCTATGTGTCCCCCCCTGTATTCTATGTGTCCCCCCCTGTATTCTATGTGTCCCCCTGTATTCTATGTGTCCCCCCTGTATTCTATGTGTCCCTCCTGTATTCTATGTGTCCCCCCTGTATTCTATGTGTCCCCCCTGTATTCTATGTGTCCCCCCTGTATTCTATGTGTCCCCCTGTATTCTATGTGTCCCCCCTGTATTCTATGTGTCCCTCCTGTATTCTATGTGTCCCCCCCTGTATTCTATGTGTCCCCCTGTATTCTATGTGTCCCCCCTGTATTCTATGTGTCCCTCCTGTATTCTATGTGTCCCCCCTGTATTCTATGTGTCCCCCCTGTATTCTATGTGTCCCCCCTGTATTCTATGTGTCCCCCTGTATTCTATGTGTCCCCCCTGTATTCTATGTGTCCCCTCCTGTATTCTATGTGTCCCTCCTGTATTCTATGTGTCCCCCCCTGTATTCTATGTGTCCCCCCTGTATTCTATGTGTCCCCCCCTGTATTCTATGTGTCCCCCTGTATTCTATGTGTCCCCCCTGTATTCTATGTGTCCCCCCTGTATTCTATGTGTCCCCCCTGTATTCTATGTGTCCCCCTGTATTCTATGTGTCCCCCCTGTATTCTATGTGTCCTCCTGTATTCTATGTGTCCTCCTGTATTCTATGTGTCCCCCCCTGTATTCTATGTGTCCCCCTGTATTCTATGTGTCCCCTCCTGTATTCTATGTGTCCCCCCCTGTATTCTATGTGTCCTCCTGTATTCTATGTGTCCTCCTGTATTCTATGTGTCCCCCCTGTATTCTATGTGTCCCCCCTGTATTCTATGTGTCCTCCCTGTATTCTATGTGTCCCCCTGTATTCTATGTGTCCCCCCTGTATTCTATGTGTCCCCCCTGTATTCTATGTGTCCCCCCTGTATTCTATGTGTCCTCCTGTATTCTATGTGTCCCTCCTGTATTCTATGTGTCCCCCCTGTATTCTATGTGTCCCCCACTGTATTCTATGTGTCCCCCCTGTATTCTATGTGTCCCCCCTGTATTCTATGTGTCCTCCTGTATTCTATGTGTCCTCCCTGTATTCTATGTGTCCCCCTGTATTCTATGTGTCCTCCTGTATTCTATGTGTCCCTCCTGTATTCTATGTGCCCCCCCTGTAGTCTATGTGTCCTCCTGTATTCTATGTGTCCCCCCTGTATTCTATGTGTCCTCCTTTATTCTATGTGTCCCCCCTGTATTCTATGTGTCCTCCCTGTATTCTATGTGTACCTCCTGTATTCTATGTGTCCCCTCCTGTATTCTATGTGTCCTCCTGTATTCTATGTGTCCTCCTTTATTCTATGTGTCCCCCCTGTATTCTATGTGTCCTCCCTGTATTCTATGTGTACCTCCTGTATTCTATGTGTCCCCTCCTGTATTCTATGTGTCCTCCTGTATTCTATGTGTCCCCCCTGTATTCTATGTGTCCTCCTGTATTCTATGTGTCCCCCCTGTATTCTATGTGTCCTCCTGTATTCTATGTGTCCTCCTGTATTCTATGTGTCCCCCCTGTATTCTATGTGTCCTCCCTGTATTCTATGTGTACCTCCTGTATTCTATGTGTCCCCCTGTATTCTATGTGTCCCCCCTGTATTCTATGTGTCCTCCTGTATTCTATGTGTCCTCCTGTATTCTATGTGTCCCCCCTGTATTCTATGTGTCCCCCTGTATTCTATGTGTCCTCCTGTATTCTATGTGTCCCCCAGTATTCTATGTGTCCCCCTGTATTCTATGTGTCTCCCCCTGTATTCTATGTGTCCCCCCTGTATTCTATGTGTCCCCCCTGTATTCTATGTGTCCTCCTGTATTCTATGTGTCCCCCCTGTATTCTATGTGTCCCCCCTGTATTCTATGTGTCCTCCTGTATTCTATGTGTCCCCCCTGTAGTCTATGTGTCCTCCTGTATTCTATGTGTCCCCCCTGTATTCTATGTGTCCTCCTGTATTCTATGTGTCCCCCCCTGTATTCTATGTGTCCCCCTGTATTCTATGTGTCCCCCCTGTATTCTATGTGTCCTCCTGTATTTTATGTGTCCTCCTGTATTCTATGTGTCCTCCTGTATTCTATGTGTCCCCCTGTATTCTATGTGTCCCCCCTGTATTCTATGTGTCCCCCCCTGTATTCTATGTGTCCCCCCCTGTATTCTATGTGTCCCCCCCTGTATTCTATGTGTCCCCCTGTATTCTATGTGTCCCCCCTGTATTCTATGTGTCCCTCCTGTATTCTATGTGTCCCCCCTGTATTCTATGTGTCCCCCCTGTATTCTATGTGTCCCCCCTGTATTCTATGTGTCCCCCTGTATTCTATGTGTCCCCCCTGTATTCTATGTGTCCCTCCTGTATTCTATGTGTCCCCCCTGTATTCTATGTGTCCCCCTGTATTCTATGTGTCCCCCCTGTATTCTATGTGTCCCTCCTGTATTCTATGTGTCCCCCCTGTATTCTATGTGTCCCCCCTGTATTCTATGTGTCCCCCCTGTATTCTATGTGTCCCCCTGTATTCTATGTGTCCCCCCTGTATTCTATGTGTCCCCTCCTGTATTCTATGTGTCCCTCCTGTATTCTATGTGTCCCCCCCTGTATTCTATGTGTCCCCCCTGTATTCTATGTGTCCCCCCCTGTATTCTATGTGTCCCCCCCTGTATTCTATGTGTCCCCCTGTATTCTATGTGTCCCCCCTGTATTCTATGTGTCCCTCCTGTATTCTATGTGTCCCCCCTGTATTCTATGTGTCCCCCCTGTATTCTATGTGTCCCCCCTGTATTCTATGTGTCCCCCTGTATTCTATGTGTCCCCCCTGTATTCTATGTGTCCCTCCTGTATTCTATGTGTCCCCCCCTGTATTCTATGTGTCCCCCTGTATTCTATGTGTCCCCTCCTGTATTCTATGTGTCCCCCCCTGTATTCTATGTGTCCTCCCCCTGTATTCTATGTGTCCCCCCCTGTATTCTATGTGTCCCCCCCTGTATTCTATGTGTCCTCCTGTATTCTATGTGTCCTCCTGTATTCTATGTGTCCCTCCTGTATTCTATGTGTCCCCCTGTATTCTATGTGTCCTCCTGTATTCTATGTGTCCCCCCTGTATTCTATGTGTCCTCCTGTATTCTATGTGTCCCCCCTGTATTCTATGTGTCCCTCCTGTATTCTATGTGTCCCCCCTGTATTCTATGTGTCCCCCTGTATTCTATGTGTCCCTCCTGTATTCTATGTGTCCTCCTGTATTCTATGTGTCCCCCTGTATTCTATGTGTCCTCCTGTATTCTATGTGTCCCCCCTGTATTCTATGTGTCCCCCTGTATTCTATGTGTCCCTCCTGTATTCTATGTGTCCCCCCTGTATTCTATGTGTCCTCCTGTATTCTATGTGTCCCCCCTGTATTCTACGTGTCCTCCTGTATTCTATGTGTCCCCCGTGTATTCTATGTGTCCCCCCTGTATTCTATGTGTCCCCCCTGTATTCTATGTGCCCCCCCTGTATTCTATGTGTCCCTCCTGTATTCTATGTGCCCCCCCTGTATTCTATGTGTCCCCCCCCCTGTATTCTATGTGCCCCCCCCCTGTATTCTATGTGTCCTCCCTGTATTCTATGTGTCCTCTCCTGTATTCTATGTGTCCCCTCCTGTATTCTATGTGTCCCCCCCTGTATTCTATGTGTCCCCCCTGTATTCTATGTGTCCTCCTGTATTCTATGTGTCCTCCTGTATTCTATGTGTCCCCCCTGTATTCTATGTGTCCCCCCCCTGTATTCTATGTGTCCCTCCTGTATTCTATGTGTCCCCCTGTATTCTATGTGTCCCCCTGTATTCTATGTGTCCTCCTGTATTCTATGTGTCCTCCTGTATTCTATGTGTCCTCCTGTATTCTATGTGTCCTCCTGTATTCTATGTGTCCCCCCCCCTGTATTCTATGTGTCCCCCTGTATTCTATGTGTCCCTCCTGTATTCTATGTGTCCCTCCTGTATTCTATGTGTCCCCCTGTATTCTATGTGTCCCCCCTGTATTCTATGTGTCCCCTCCTGTATTCTATGTGTCCCCCCCTGTATTCTATGTGTCCTCCTGTATTCTATGTGTCCTCCTGTATTCTATGTGTCCTCCTGTATTCTATGTGTCCCCCCTGTATTCTATGTGTCCTCCTGTATTCTATGTGTCCCCCCTGTATTCTATGTGTCCTCCTGTATTCTACGTGTCCTCCTGTATTCTATGTGTCCCTCCTGTATTCTATGTGTCCCCCCTGTGTTCTATGTGTCCTCCTGTATTCTATGTGTCCCCCCTGTATTCTATGTGTCCCCTCCTGTATTCTATGTGTCCTCCTGTATTCTATGTGTCCCCTCCTGTATTCTATGTGTCCTCCTGTATTCTATGTGTCCCTCCTGTATTCTATGTGTCCTCCTGTATTCTATGTGTCCCCTCCTGTATTCTATGTGTCCCCCCTGTATTCTATGTGTCCCCTCCTGTATTCTATGTGTCCTCCTGTATTCTATGTGTCCCCTCCTGTATTCTATGTGTCCTCCTGTATTCTATGTGTCCCCCCTGTATTCTATGTGTCCCCCCTGTATTCTATGTGCCCCCCTCCCTGTATTCTATGTGTCCTCCTTGTATTCTATGTGTCCCCCCTGTATTCTATGTGTCCCCTCCTGTATTCTATGTGTCCCCCTGTATTCTATGTGTCCCCTCCTGTATTCTATGTGTCCTCCTGTATTCTATGTGTCCCCTCCTGTATTCTATGTGTCCCCCTGTATTCTATGTGTCCCCCTGTATTCTATGTGTCCTCCTGTATTCTATGTGTCCCCTCCTGTATTCTATGTGTCCCCTCCTGTATTCTATGTGTCCTCCTGTATTCTATGTGTCCCCTCCTGTATTCTATGTGTCCTCCTGTGTTCTATGTGTCCTCCCTGTATTCTATGTGTCCTCCTGTATTCTATGTGTCCCCCCTGTATTCTATGTGTCCCCTCCTGTATTCTATGTGTCCCCCCCTGTATTCTATGTGTCCTCCTGTATTCTATGTGTCCTCCTGTATTCTATGTGTCCTCCTGTATTCTATGTGTCCCCCCTGTATTCTATGTGTCCTCCTGTATTCTATGTGTCCCCCCTGTATTCTATGTGTCCTCCTGTATTCTACGTGTCCTCCTGTATTCTATGTGTCCCCCTGTATTCTATGTGTCCTCCTGTATTCTATGTGTCCCCCCTGTATTCTATGTGTCCCTCCTGTATTCTATGTGTCCTCCTGTATTCTATGTGTCCCCTCCTGTATTCTATGTGTCCCCCCTGTATTCTACGTGTCCTCCTGTATTCTATGTGTCCCCCTGTATTCTATGTGTCCCCCTGTATTCTATGTGTCCTCCCTGTATTCTATGTGTCCTCCCTGTATTCTATGTGTCCTCCTGTATTCTATGTGTCCCCTCCTGTATTCTATGTGTCCTCCCTGTATTCTATGTGTCCCTCCTGTATTCTATGTGTCCTCCTGTATTCTATGTGTCCCCTCCTGTATTCTATGTGTCCTCCTGTATTCTATGTGTCCCCTCCTGTATTCTATGTGTCCTCCTGTGTTCTATGTGTCCTCCCTGTATTCTATGTGTCCCTCCTGTATTCTATGTGTCCCCCTGTATTCTATGTGTCCCCTCCTGTATTCTATGTGTCCCCCCTGTATTCTATGTGTCCCCTCCTGTATTCTATGTGTCCTCCTGTATTCTATGTGTCCCCTCCTGTATTCTATGTGTCCTCCTGTATTCTATGTGTCCTCCTGTATTCTATGTGTCCCCCCTGTATTCTATGTGTCCCCCCTGTATTCTATGTGTCCCCCCTGTATTCTATGTGTCCTCCTGTGTTCTATGTGTCCCCCCTGTATTCTATGTGTCCCCCCTGTATTCTATGTGTCCTCCTGTATTCTATGTGTCCTCCTGTATTCTATGTGTCCTCCTGTATTCTATGTGTCCCCCCTCCTGTATTCTATGTGTCCCCCTGTATTCTATGTGTCCCCCCTGTATTCTATGTGTCCTCCTGTATTCTATGTGTCCTCCTGTATTCTATGTGTCCCCCCTGTATTCTATGTGTCCCTCCTGTATTCTATGTGTCCCCCCTGTATTCTATGTGTCCCTCCTGTATTCTATGTGTCCCCCCTGTATTCTATGTGTCCCTCCTGTATTCTATGTGTCCCCCCTGTATTCTATGTGTCCCTCCTGTATTCTATGTGTCCCCCCTGTATTCTATGTGTCCCTCCTGTATTCTATGTGTCCTCCTGTATTCTATGTGTCCTTCCTGTATTCTATGTGTCCCCCCCTGTATTCTATGTGTCCTCCTGTATTCTATGTGCCCCCCCTGTATTCTATGTGTCCTCCTGTATTCTATGTGTCCCCCCTGTATTCTATGTGCCCCCCCTGTATTCTATGTGTCCTCCTGTATTCTATGTGTCCTCCTGTATTCTATGTGTCCCCCCTGTAGTCTATGTGTCCCCCCTGTATTCTATGTGCCCCCCCTGTATTCTATGTGTCCCCCTGTATTCTATGTGTCCCCCCTGTATTCTATGTGTCCCCCCTGTATTCTATGTGTCCCCCTGTATTCTATGTGTCCCCCTGTATTCTATGTGTCCCTCCTGTATTCTGTGTGTCCCCCCCTGTATTCTATGTGTCCTCCTGTATTCTATGTGTCCTCCTGTATTCTATGTGTCCTCCTGTATTCTATGTGTCCCTCCTGTATTCTATGTGTCCCCCTGTATTCTATGTGCCCCTCCCCTGTATTCTATGTGTCCCCCCTGTATTCTATGTGTCCTCCTGTATTCTATGTGTCCCCCCTGTATTCTATGTGTCCTCCTGTATTCTATGTGTCCCCCTTGTATTCTATGTGTCCCCCTGTATTCTATGTGTCCCCCCCTGTATTCTATGTGTCCTCCTTTATTCTATGTGTCCCCCCCCTGTATTCTATGTGCCCCCCTGTATTCTATGTGTCCCCTGTATTCTGTGTCCTCCCCTGTATTCTATGTGTCCCCCCTGTATTCTATGTGCCCCCCCTGTATTCTATGTGTCCCCTGTATTCTGTGTCCTCCCCTGTATTCTATGTGTCCCCCCTGTATTCTGTGTCCCCCCCTGTATTCTGTGTCCTCCCCTGTATTCTATGTCCCCCCCCTGTATTCTATGTCCCCCCCCTGTATTCTATGTGCCCCCCCTGTATTCTATGTGCCCCCCCTGTATTCTATGTGTCCC
The DNA here is from genome assembly GCF_031893055.1 of Leptodactylus fuscus. Classification (NCBI taxonomy): domain Eukaryota; kingdom Metazoa; phylum Chordata; class Amphibia; order Anura; family Leptodactylidae; genus Leptodactylus; species Leptodactylus fuscus. The sequence continues at coordinate 34,441 of NW_027439903.1, forward strand.
CCTGTATTCTATGTGCCCCCCCTGTATTCTATGTGTCCCCCCTGTATTCTATGTGTCCCCCCCCCCTGTATTCTATGTGTCCCCCCCCCCTGTATTCTATGTGCCCCCTTGTATTCTACGTGTGTGTCCCCCCCCCCCCTGTATTCTATGTGCCCCCCTGTATTCTAGGTCGGTACAATTCTGGGGTTACCACATTTATATAAAAATTTTTAACCCCTTGAAAATTAAAGCCACCCAATACACTGGGGTATTTCTTACTCACCTGTACAATAGGCCAAAGTGCAAACCGGTGTTCCAGAAAGTTTATACACGTAATATCCTGCAGGACAAGCCTTAATCTGGACTATTGATGCCCATTCGCAGCAGCCTTCACTCCAGCTGGCACAGGCGGTGCGGTTTACAATGCCATCACTAGTTTTTGGGTGCGAACCATTCAGCCACATTGGGGCATGTGTACCACAGTGGTATGGGGCTATACAAATCTCTGGCATACGAACGCCTCCACTGCCAACAAATCGATACCAGCCATACAGGTTAAAGTCACATATATATTGCATAGGAAAAGAGTTTTGGGTGCTTCTCCAGGAGTCATTTAGAGCAGTATAATTGGAGCAGGGGTCGACATCGACGTAGGAGTCAGCGACCTTTACACATTCCATCTCTGAAGAAGGGAGACATCCAATGGCTGCAAAGTTTGTAAAAATAATAATGAGACCAAGGACCGTATATCGCATGACAAAGACCATATATCGCATAACCAAGGACCGTATATCATATGACAAAGGACCGTATACCACATGACCAAGGACCGTATATCGCATGACCAAGGACCGTATATCATATGACAAAGGACCGTATACCACATGACCAAGGACCGTATATCACATGACCAAGGACCGTATATCACATGACCATGAACTGATTTTTATCCACTGGTATTAATCAGAATGAATGACAACAAAAAGTATATTGGGAAATTGTAGAACTTTTCATTACACAAACAGTAACATTTGTCTCTTCCATCTACTTACTGTCAGATGAGCCATTAAGAGACGCCATGGACATCAGGGTCAAGAAGAAGCAGACTCGATGCATGGTCCTTGGTAAGCAGCATGTAATAAGCAGCTCAGTAGTAAGTGTGCGCCGCTTGTCTCCAGCCTGGTTTCTGAGCTGTTGCATGTTCGGCCCTCTTATATACATATATTATATGGAGAGAGAATTACTGAGCGTAACAATAAAGCCTCTTAATGATCCTAATAAACAATTATTGCCACAAGCCAAGGTGAGATCCATGAGCAGATTACAGCGCTATAAAGTCATCACAGTAAAGTGGTAAAGATAAGGTGAAAGGTGATAAAAGATCAATAAAGTGGTAACAAAATAACACGGGAGCAGGGGGTCACTACAGACAGGAGGGGGGCCCCTAACCCTAATGTCTGGGCTGCTTGTACAGCCAACAATGAAGAGGAGGGTGAGGCAGACCCCTACTCAGACTCCTCTTCATTCTGGGTCCCTTGGATAAAGCAGAGCTCAGAGAGTCAGTCCAGTCCGCTGGGTGTCCCAGGCCAGGGACAGATGGCAAATCCGCATCATGATTGAGCAGGACGATGATTTTTCAATGTCATGTTTCGATTTCTTCCTCCCATTGAAAACAATACTAGATAAATGTGTCTCCACTTCAGAAAGGGAACAGGTGACCCAATCCACCGACCTGGGCATGGCCTCCATGTGCCAAATACGCTGTCCTCCCTCCTGACACAAGTCCTGGAGCAGCTGGGAGCGTCACCCAGGGGGGTCCTGGTATTGGATCTTCAGTTGTGGTTAGTTATTGGCTGATAAAGACCCATCCCCCCTCCCTGGGATGACATATTCAGGGAGGTGCAGTTGGGTTGCCCCATGGCCATCTCCTACCCTGGCCTTCCAATTCTGACCCTTTTCTTTGTGTTCAGCTTGTTGTGCGTTATAGTTTATTTACAGGCGTGCTCTCCGCCTCTCCTTGTACCTTGTCTGGTATCTCATTCTATTTGTTTCATGTTAGAACATACAATTGTTCCTGTGTCTTTTTGTTGCCATCGCCGCATCTCCTCCACCTTCCCTTGTGCTCTCTCTGGCTCTTTAAGGACCTGCACACAGTCACGTCTGTCCCCAGCCAATTCCAAATGCCTCTGGGTTATTCAGGATATTTTACATCCACAGGAAGGTGCCTGAGCAATAAGGTTCCTAGTTTGTCAGTTCCTGTGAAGGTGAATTGGGCGGCTGTTAGAGCTCATTCACACAATCACAAAAACAGTCACTTTTGCAACATCAATCACGCAAAAACACAGCAATCAACTTGTATATTCAACTGGCCCATTCTTTACAGCCAAAAAATCTTTGTCCATCAAAACGGAAAACAGTTTTTTAAAATAAAAGGAGAAAAAAATGGAAGAACTTGATATCCAAGAACCTGAGTCCTTTTGTTTTCGTGGGGCGGGGGAATGTCTCATGGCCTGGGCACACCCTGCTTGCTTTTTGACTTTCAAGGTGTGACAAAATTGCGAGGCATCCCCAGTTTTTGTAAGGTGAAGCTCCTTGCTTGTGAAGATATATCCGCTGCCAGAGTGTCCCCTACTGGAAATGCTGGGTAATGAATTAGTCCCATCCACACCTTGGAAAGATGAGTAGCCTACAGATGGCTGAGGCCACTTTTTGGTTTTCTGATGCCTCACTGCTTTCTGATGAGACCAAGAAGTTGTAAAGCAATAACAATAGTAAATTCCAGGGTAATGAAAGAAGATGTCTGGTCTTGTGATTACAGGAAGAAACAGTCTCACCCCTGACATTACTTGTATACACACATAGCAGTGTATATACTGATGGTACATGTATAAACACTATATCCACTAATGATATATACTGTACATCAGCAATGCCATTGGGTAGTGATACAAGTGGCCACTTCTAGAGTCTACTAGCCATCCAGATCAGATCCATCCCAGGGATCCTCTAGTGAACCTAAGCATTGACACAATGAAGTTGTCCTAATACAGCAGGACCCTTGAGCTTCAGCAGATGGATGTTCAGGTTGGCGTTAGGATTATGGATTTAGTAACAATCTATTAGCCCTTAATGATATATCCTGTATATACAATGCTAAACATTCCCAGAAAATGGAAAGGATATGTTGAGCAGATGGATACGAGGTCTTGGAAGCATTTCCATTGGTTTTCCCTTAAAAGCTCCAGCCATGTCTCTGCCATCTCAGACACTACTGTCAGGGGATCAGGGGACACTTACATAACGCAGGGGGCTACTGCGAATCTGCCTCCGAGAGCCCACACAGACCCCGGCACAGACTTCTTATTTGTATGTTCTTACAGCATATCTTATGTAGCCTCTTGGTGAGATATGGGGATTGTTTCTAGATTGGATCGGTGGTTCTGCCCCTCCTGGTATCCTGATATAGATCAGATTTTAGACCGCGGTTTTGGATCTTCACATATGAAAACAACTCTCAATTTATTTGAATGGACTGATTGTTCTGGAATACGTCAGATTCTACTCTGTGGTTTGGGATTTTTGTCTATGAAAATGGTTTATTGATTCTCTAGGTCTGAATGTGTTTGAATTGCGCTTGGATTTATCTGTTTTTCACTTTATCATTGGTTTCCACTGCTTATCATCTCTTTCATTGGTTTCCCACTGTCCTAATTGGGATTTGTCCTCTGACGTGTTTGTCATACGTTTTGTTTTAGTTACTTATGGTCACTTCATGTTCACATTAGATTGTATTGTAGGTGAGCACAGTTTATTGTGTGTTTAATATGGGTCACTTATAGATGGATTATTATTGGGATTTCTTTCCCTTACACTGTATTTATTTTATATTTTATTATTCTTCATTTTCTGACCATATTTAGGTTATTACACCGTATAGTACATTTATGCCCATATAGGTCATTCATTGCTGAGTATTTGTGTTTGTTATACCACACTATGAGATTTTGCAGATCCCTGTAGCCGTAATCCTGTATATTGATGTAATTAGGTTGTGTTCTGTATATTTGCCATCATTGTTATAGCCGTAATTCTGTATCTCTATATCTCTATTTCAATGCAGGTCAATGTTATATACTTGTGATCATTGTTCTCGGCATGTGTTTGATATTTTTATTGATTATAATTTTTTGATCATAATTTACTTTATTTGTTGCTGTTTTGCGGATTTTACTTTTTTTCGATCTTAAAATTTACCTTTACTCACCTTATATTGATGAGGTGCGCGCTCCAGCGGTGCTCTGACCATCCGGTCACGTGATCTGGTCTCGTGCTGTTAAGCATGTGTCCGGCACATCATTGACGGTGCCGGCGCATGCGCACGGACGCTTTCCGACTCCCCGGGACGTCATCACTGCTTGAGCGCGCCATTATCACTCATCTTTCCCCCTATAAAAAGGAGGCCATCTGCCCTGGGAAACGGACACCTCCTGAGGAAGCCGGTTTTTGGAGAAACACGTAGGGGTGCTCCTTCTACACGTCATTTATATCTGTGTTGTACAAATAATATGCTAATGATCACATTTTTTATATGAAGGATATACAGGCACCTTAATTGTTGTTTTTTTCTTATGAAGACCCTTTATTATTCTTATTATAGAGTCCAGATATTTCATATACCTTGAATCTAATATTTTTGTGCTTTAGCACAGCGTCTTATGTCTTTTATTCTGTGTCTATTTTTATGTTTTTTGGCTAAATCCATCCGCCCTGCTGTATTATATGGGAATTATTTACTGACTATTTAATAAATATTTGATGTTTTATACTAAAGTCAATCATTAGATTGTTGATCTGATTTATCGGCTTGTGCTTTTTCCATGTTGTTTGTGTTCTTAGAGCTCGGGCCAAGTACAATGGAGATTCATGTTTTTAACACTCCCATTAATGCGTCTTCAAACACAAAGCAGGAATATACGGGTGTAAGCAGAAAGTCATGGATTGCAGACCCCATCCCCCCCTCTGTCACTTCTAGTTATCAGTCCTGTTGATAAGACTAATCTTTGCTTAGTCTTCAAGGATGCCTATTAAGCAAGACTTGGTATTGCCACATCCTTGTTGATGTGCAAAATATCACTGAACAGCTCCTCATATCCTGACCATTGAGTGACCTCACCCTGTGGGGCTCACAATCTACATTAAAAACAAAAAAATAAATGGTTACAATAGGAGTAAGGGGACATTCACACTAGCGTCAGCGTTCAACAGCGAGTGTCTGATGCTGAGGTCCGCACGAGATTTTTGCATCGGACACTAGCCGTGTCTGTTT
>NW_027439904.1:0-39728 GCF_031893055.1 Leptodactylus fuscus
GGAACTCGATGACCTCACAATGTATCTCTATGACATCATCACGGAACTCGATGACATCGTCATGGAACTCAGTGACCTCACAATGTATCTCTATGACATCATCACGGAACTTGATGACCTCACAATGTATCTCTCTGACATCATCACGGAATTCGATGACATCATCACGGAACTCGATGACCTCACAATGTAACACTATGACATCATCACGGAACTCGACCTCACAATGTATCTCTATGACATCATCACGGAACTCGATGACATCACAATGTATCTCTATGACATCATCACGGAACTCGATGACCTCACAATGTATCTCTATGACATCATCACGGAACTCGATGACATCATCACGGAACTCGTTGACCTCACAATGTATCTCTATGACATCATCACGGAACTCGATGACCTCACAATGTATCTCTATGACATCATCACGGAACTCGTTGACATCATCACGGAACTCGTTGACCTCACAATGTATCTCTATGACATCATCACGGAACTCGATGACATCATCACGGAACTCGATGACCTCACAATGCATCTCTATGACATCATCACGGAACTCGATGACCTCACATTGTATATCTATGACATCATCACGGAACTCGATGACCTCACAATGTATCTCTATGACATCATCACGGAACTCGATGACCTCACAATGTTTCTCTATGACATCATCACGGACCTCGATGACCTCTCAATGTATCTCTATGACATCATCACGGAACTCGATGACATCACAATGTAACTATGACATCATCACAGAACTCGATGACCTCACAATGTATATTTATGACATCATCACGGAACTCGATGACTTCACAATGTATCTCTATGACATCATCACGGAACTCGATGACATCATCACGGAACTCGATGACCTTACAATGTTTCTCTATGACATCATCACGGAATTCGATGACGTCACAATGTATCTCTATGACATCATCACGGAACTCGATGACCTCACAATGTATCTCTATGACATCATCACGGAACTCGATGACATCACAATGTAACTATGACATCATCACGGAACTCGATGACATCACGGAACTCGATGACCTCACAATGTATCTCTATGACATCATCACGGAACTCGGTAACCTCACAATGTATCTCTATGACATCATCACGGAACTCGATGACCTCACAATGTATCTCTATGACATGATCACGGAACTCGATGACCGCACAATGTATCTCCATGACATCATCACGGAACTCGATGACATTACAATGTAACTATGACATCATCATGGAACTCGATGACATAACAATGTAACACTATGACATCATCTCGGAACTCGTTGACCTCACAATGTATCTCTATGACATCATCAAGGAACTCGATGACCTCACAATGTTTCTCTATGACATAATCACGGAACTCGATGACATCACAATGTAACTATGACATCATCACGGAACTCGACCTCACAATGTATCTCTGAGACATCATCACGGAACTCGATGACATCACGGAACTCGATGACCTCACAATGTATCTCTATGACATCATCACGGAACTCGGTGACCTCAAAATGTATCTCTATGACATCATCACGGAACTCGATGACATCACAATGTAACTATGACATCATCACGGAACTCGATGACCTCACATTGTATATCTATGACATCATCACGGAACTCGATGACCTCACAATGTATCTCTATGACATCATCACGGAACTCGATGACCTCACAATGTTTCTCTATGACATCATCACGGACCTCGATGACCTCTCAATGTATCTCTATGACATCATCACGGAACTCGATGACATCACAATGTAACTATGACATCATCACAGAACTCGATGACCTCACAATGTATATTTATGACATCATCACGGAACTCGATGACTTCACAATATATCTCTATGACATCATCACGGAACTCGATGACATCATCACGGAACTCGATGACCTTACAATGTTTCTCTATGACATCATCACGGAATTCGATGACGTCACAATGTATCTCTATGACATCATCACGGAACTCGATGACCTCACAATGTATCTCTATGACATCATCACGGAACTCGATGACATCACAATGTAACTATGACATCATCACGGAACTCGATGACATCACGGAACTCGATGACCTCACAATGTATCTCTATGACATCATCACGGAACTCGGTAACCTCACAATGTATCTCTATGACATCATCACGGAACTCGATGACCTCACAATGTATCTCTATGACATGATCACGGAACTCGATGACCGTACAATGTATCTCCATGACATCATCAGGGAACTCGATGACCTCACAATGTATCTTTCTGACATCATCACGGAACTCGGTGACCTCACAATGTATCTCTATGACATCATCAGGGAACTCGATGACCTCACAATGTATCTTTATGACATCATCACGGAACTCGACCTCACAATGTATCTCTGAGACATCATCACGGAACTCGATGACATCACGGAACTCGATGACCTCACAATGTATCTCTATGACATCATCACGGAACTCGGTGACCTCAAAATGTATCTCTATGACATCATCACGGAACTCGATGACATCACAATGTAACTATGACATCATCACGGAACTCGATGACCTCACAATGCATCTCTATGACATCATCACGGAACTCGATGACCTCACAATGTATCTCTATGACATCATCACGGAACTCGATGACCTCACAATGTATCTCTATGACATCATCACGGAACTCGACGACATCGTCATGGAACTCGGTGACCTCACAATGTACCTCTATGACATCATCACGGAACTCGATGACCTCACAATGTATCTATATGACATCATCACGAAATTCGATGACATCATCACGGAACTCGATGACCTCACAATGTAACACTATGACATCATCACGGAACTCGGTGACCTCACAATGTATCTCTATGACATCATCGCGGAACTCGATGACATCACAATGTAACACTATGACATCATCACGGAACTCGACCTCACAATGTATCTCTATGACATCATCACGGAACTCGATGACATCACAATGTATCTCTATGACATCATCACAGAACTCGATGACCTCACAATGTATCTCTAAGACATCATCACGGAACTCGATAACCTCACAATGTTTCTCTATGACATCATCACGGAACTCGATGACCTCACAATGTATCTCTATGACATCATAACGGAACTCGATGGCATCACAATGTAACACTATGACATCATCACGGAACTTGATGACCTCACAATGTATCTCTATGACATCATCACGGAACTCGATGACCTCACAATGTATCTGTATGACATCATCACGGAACTCGATGACATCACAATGTAACTATGACATCATCAAGGAACTCGATGAAATCACGGAACTTGATGACCTCACAATGTATCTCTATGACATCATCACGGAACTCGATGACATCATCACGGAACTCCATGACCTCACAATGTAACACTATGACATCATCACGGAACTTGATGACCTCACAATGTTTCTCTATGACATCATTACGGAACTCGATGACATCACAATGTAACTATGACATCATCACGGAACTCGATGACATCACGGAACTATATGACCTCACAATGTATCTCTATGACATCATCACGGAACTCGATGACCTCACAATGTATCTATATGACATCATCACGGAACTCGATGAAATCATCACGGAACTTGATGACCTCACAATGTAACACTATGACATCATCACGGAACTCGATGACATCGTCATGGAACTCGGTGACCTCACAATGTACCTCTATGACATCATCACGGAACTCGATGACCTCACAATGTATCTATATGACATCATCACGGAACTCGATGACATCATCACGGAACTCGATGACCTCACAATGTAACACTATGACATCATCACGGAACTCGACCTTACAATGTATCTCTATGACATCATCACGGAACTCGATGACATCACAATGTATCTCTATGACATCATCACGGAACTCGATGACCTCACAATGTATCTCTATGACATCATCACGGAACTCGATGACATCATCACGGAACTCGTTGACCTCACAAAGTATCTCTATGACATCATCACGGAACTCGATGACCTCACAATGTATCTCTATGACATCATCACGGAACTCGATGACACCATCACGGAACTCGATGACCTCACAATGTAATTCTATGACATCATCACGGAACTTGATGATCTCACAATGTATCTTTATGACATCATCACGGAACTCGATGACATCATCACGGAACTCGATGACCTCACAATGTAACACTATGACATCATCACGGAACTCGGTGACCTCACAATGTATCTCTATGACATCATCACGGAACTCAACGACATCGTCATGGAACTCGGTGACCTCACAATGTATCTCTATGACATCATTGCGGAACTCGATGACATCACAATGTAACACTATGACATCATCACAGAACTCAATGACCTCACAAGGTATCTCTATGACATCATCACGGAACTCGATGACCTCACAATGTATCTCTATGACATCATCACAGAACTCGGTGACCTCACAATGTATCTCTATGACATCATCACGGAACTCGATGACCTCACAATGTATCTCTATGACATCATCATGGAACTCGATGACATCACAATGTAACACTATGACATCATCACAGAACTCGATGACCTCACAAGGTATCTCTATGACATCATCACGGAACTCGATGACATGACAATGTAACACTATGACATCATCACAGAACTCGATGACCTCACAAGTTATCTCTATGACATCATCACGGATCTCAATGACCTCACAATGTATCTCTATGACATCGTCACGGAACTCGGTGACCTCACAATGTATCTCTATGACATCATCACGGAACTCAATGACCTCACAAGGTATCTCTATGACATCATCACGGAACTCGATGACATCACAATGTATCTCTATGACATCATCACGGAACTCGATGACCTCACAATGTATCTCTATGACATCATCACGGAACTCGATGACCTCACAATGTATCTCTATGACATCATCATAGAACTCGATGACATCACAATGTAACACTATGACATCATCACGGAACTCGATGACCTCACAATGTATCTCTATGACATCATCACGGATCTCGATGACATCACAATTTAACACTATGACATCATCACAAAACTCGATGACCTCACAATGTATCTCTATGACATCATCACGGAACTCGATGACCTCACAATGTTTCTCTATGACATCATCACGGAACTCGATGACCTCACAATGTATCTCTATGACATTATCACGGAACTCGATGACCTCACAATGTATCTCTATGACATCATCACGGAACTCGATGACCTCACAATGTATCTCTATGACATCATAACGGAACTCGATGACCTCACAATGTATCTCAATGACAACATCACGGAACTGGAAGACATCACAATTTAACACGATGACATCATCACAGAACTCGATGACCTCACAATGTATCTCTATGACATCATCACAGAACTCGATGACCTCACAATGTATCTCTATGACATCATCACAGAACTCGATGACCTCACAATGTTTCTCTATGACATCATCACGGAACTCGATGACCTCACAATGTATCTCTATGACATCATCACGGAACTCGATGACCTCACAATGTAACACTATGACATCATCACGGAACTCGGTGACCTCACAATGTATCTCTATGACATCATCACGGAACTCGATGACCTCACAATGTATCTCTATGACATCATCACGGAACTCGATGACCTCACAATGTAACACTATAACATCATCACGGAACTCGATGACCTCACAATGTATCTCTATGACATCATTACGGAACTGGATGACATCACAATGTAACACTATGACATCATCACAGAACTCGATGACCTCACAATGTATCTCTATGACATCATCACGGAACTCGATGACCTCACAATGTTTCTCTATGACATCATCACGGAACTCGATGACCTCACAATGTATCTCTATGACATCATCACGGAACTCGATGACATCATCACGGAACTCAATGACCTCACAATGTTTCTCTATGACATCATCACGGAACTCGATGACATCACAATGTAACTATGACATCATCACGGAACTCGATGACATCACGGAACTCGGTGACCTCACAATGTATCTCTATGACATCATCACGGAACTCGATGACCTCACAATGTTTCTCTATGACATCATTACGGAACTCGATGACCTCACAATGTTTCTCTATGACATCAACACGGAACTCGATGACCTCACAATGTATCTCTATGACATCATCACGGAACTCGATGACATCATCACGGAACTCGATGACCTCACAATGTATCTCTATGACATCATTACGGAACTCGATGACCTCACAATGTTTCTCTATGACATCAACACGGAACTCGATGACCTCACAATGTATCTCTATGACATCATCACGGAACTCGATGACATCGTCACGGAACTCGATGACCTCACAATGTAACACTATGACATCATCACAGAACTTGATGACCTCACAAGGTATCTCTATGACATCATCACGGAACTCGATGACATCACAATGTAACACTATGACATCATCACAGAACTCGATGACCTCACAAGTTATCTCTATGACATCATCACGGATCTCAATGACCTCACAATGTATCTCTATGACATCATCACGGAACTCGGTGACCTCACAATGTATCTCTATGACATCATCACGGAACTCGATGACATCACAATGTAACACTATGACATCATCACGGAACTCGATGACCTCACAAGGTATCTCTATGACATCATCACGGAACTCGATGACATCACAATGTAACACTATGACATCATCACAGAACTCGATGACCTCACAAGGTATCTCTATGACATCATCACGGAACTCGATGACCTCACAATGTATCTCTATGACATCATCACGGAACTCGATGACCTCACAATGTATCTCTATGACATCATCACGGAACTCGATGACCTCACAATGTATCTCTATGACATCATCATAGAACTCGATGACATCACAATGTAACACTATGACATCATCACGGAACTCGATGACCTCACAATGTATCTCTATGACATCATCACGGATCTCGATGACATCACAATGTAACACTATGACATCATCACAGAACTCGATGACCTCACAATGTATCTCTATGACATCATCACGGAACTCGATGACCTCACAATGTTTCTCTATGACATCATCACGGAACTCGATGACCTCACAATGTATCTCTATGACATTATCACGGAACTCGATGACCTCACAATGTATCTCTATGACATCATCACGGAACTCGATGACCTCACAATGTATCTCTATGACATCATAACGGAACTCGATGACCTCACAATGTATCTCTATGACAACATCACGGAACTGGAAGACATCACAATTTAACACGATGACATCATCACAGAACTCGATGACCTCACAATGTATCTCTATGACATCATCACAGAACTCGATGACCTCACAATGTTTCTCTATGACATCATCACGGAACTCGATGACCTCACAATGTATCTCTATGACATCATCTCGGAACTCGATGACATCATCACGGAACTCGATGACCTCACAATGTAACACTATAACATCATCACGGAACTCGATGACCTCACAATGTATCTCTATGACATCATCACGGAACTGGATGACATCACAATGTAACACTATGACATCATCACAGAACTCGATGACCTCACAATGTATCTCTATGACATCATCACGGAACTCGATGACCTCACAATGTTTCTCTATGACATCATCACGGAACTCGATGACCTCACAATGTATCTCTATGACATCATCACGGAACTCGATGACATCATCACGGAACTCAATGACCTCATAATGTAACACTATGACATCATCACGGAAATCGGTGACCTCACAATGTATCTCTATGACATCATCACGGAACTCGATGACCTCACAATGTTTCTCTATGACATCATCACGGAACTCGATGACATCACAATGTAACTATGACATCATCACGTAACTCTATGACATCACGGAACTCGGTGACCTCACAATGTATCTCTATGACATCATCACAGAACTCGATGACCTCACAATGTTTCTCTATGACATCATTACGGAACTCGATGACCTCACAATGTATCTCTATGACATCATCACGGAACTCGATGACATCATAATGTAACACTATGACATCATCACAGAACTCGATGACCTCACAATGTATCTCTATGACATCATCACAGAACTCGATGACCTCACAATGTTTCTCTATGACATCATCACGGAACTCGATGACATCATCACGGAACTCGATGACCTCACAATGTAACACTATGACATCATCACGGAACTCGGTGACCTCACAATGTATCTCTATGACATCATCACGGAACTCGATGACCTCACAATGTATCTCTATGACATCATCAGGGAACTCGATGAAATCACAATGTATCTCTATGACATCATCACGGAACTCGATGACCTCACAATGTATCTCTATGACATCATCACAGAACTCGATGACATCACAATGTAACACTATGACATCATCACGGAACTCTTTGACCTCACAATGTATCTCTATGACCATCACGGAACTCGATGACATCATAATGTAACACTATGACATCATCACAGAACTCGATGACCTCACCATGTATCTCTATGACATCATCACGGAACTCGATGACCTCACAATGTTTCTCTATGACATCATCACGGAACTCGATGACATCATCACGGAACTCGATGACCTCACAATGTAACACTATGACATCACCACGGAACTCGGTGACCTCACAATGTATCTCTATGACATCATCACAGAACTCGATGACCTCACAATGTATCTCTATGACATCATCACGGAACTCGATGACCTCACAATGTATCTCTATGACATCACGGAACTCGATGACCTCACAATGTTTCTCTATGACATCATCACGGAACTCGATGACCTCACAATGTATCTCTATGACATTATCACGGAACTCGATGACATCGTCACGGAACTCGATGACCTCACAATTTAACACTATGACATCACCACGGAACTCGGTGACCTCACAATGTAACACTATGACATCACCACGGAACTCGGTGACCTCACAATGTATCTCTATGACATCATCACAGAACTCGATGACCTCACAATGTATCTCTATGACATCATCACGGAACTCGATGACATCATCACGGAGCTTGATGACCTCACAATGTAACACTATGACATCATCACGGAACTCGATGACCTCACAATGTATCTCTATGACATCATCACGGAACTCGATGACCTCACAATGTATCTCTATGACATCATCACGGAACTCGATGACATCACGGAACTATATGACCTCACAATGTATCTCTATGACATCATCACGGAACTCGATGACCTCACAATGTATCTCTATGACATCATCACGGAACTCGACGACATCGTCATGGAACTCGGTGATCTCACAATGTACCTCTATGACATCATCACGGAACTCGATGACCTCACAATGTATCTATATGACATCATCACGGAACTCGATGACATCATCACGGAACTCGATGACCTCACAATGTAACACTATGACATCATCAGGGAACTCGGTGACCTCACAATGTATCTCTATGACATCATCGCGGAACTCGATGACATCACAATGTAACACTATGACATCATCACGGAACTCGACCTCACAATGTATCTCTATGACATCATCACGGAACTCGATGACATCACAATGTATCTCTATGACATCATCACGGAACTCGATGACCTCACAATGTATCTATAAGACATCATCTCGGAACTCGATAACCTCACAATGTTTCTCTATGACATCATCACGGAACTCGATGACCTCACAATGTATCTCTATGACATCATCACGGAACTCGATGACATCATCACGGAACTCGATGACCTCACAATGTATCTGTATGACATCATCACGGAACTCGATGACATCACAATGTAACTATGACATCATCACGGAACTCGATGACATCACAGAACTTGATGACCTCACAATGTATCCCTATGACATCATCACGGAACTCGATGACATCATCACGAAACTCGATGACATCATCACGGAACTCTATGACATCATCACGGAACTTGATGACCTCACAATGTTTCTCTATGACATCATCACGGAACTCGATGACATCACAATGTAACTATGACATCATTACGGAACTCGATGACATCACGGAACTATATGACCTCACAATGTATCTCTATGACATCATCACGGAACTCGATGACCTCACAATGTATCTCTATGACATCATCACGGAACTCGACGACATCTTCATGGAACTCGGTGATCTCACAATGTACCTCTATGACATCATCACGGAACTCGATGACCTCACAATGTATCTATATGACATCATCACGGAACTCAATGACATCATCACGGAACTCGATGACCTCACAATGTAACACTATGACATCATCAGGGAACTCGGTGACCTCACAATGTATCTCTATGACATCATCGCGGAACTCGATGACATCACAATGTAACACTATGACATCATCACGGAACTCGACCTCACAATGTATCTCTATGACATCATCACGGAACTCGATGACATCACAATGTATCTCTATGACATCATCACGGAACTCGATGACCTCACAATGTATCTCTAAGACATCATCACGGAACTCGATAACCTCACAATGTTTCTCTATGACATCATCACGGAACTCGATGACCTCACAATGTATCTCTATGACATCATCACGGAACTCGATGACATCATCACGGAACTCTATGACCTCACAATGTATCTGTATGACATCATCACGGAACTCGATGACATCACAATGTAACTATGACATCATCACGGAACTCGATGACATCACGGAACTTGATGCCCTCACAATGTATCCCTATGACATCATCACGGAACTCGATGACATCATCACGGAACTCCATGACCTCACAATGTAACACTATGACATCATCACGGAACTTGATGACCTCACAATGTTTCTCTATGACATCATCACGGAACTCGATGACATCACAATGTAACTATGACATCATCACGGAACTCGATGACATCACGGAACTATATGACCTCACAATGTATCTCTATGACATCATCACAGAACTCGATGACCTCACAATGTATCTCTATGACATCATCACGGAACTCGATGACATCGTCATGGAACTCGGTGACCTCACAATGTACCTCTATGACATCATCACGGAACTCGATGACCTCACAATGTATCTATATGACATCATCACGGAACTCGATGACATCATCACGGAACTCGATGACCTCACAATGTAACACTATGACATCATCGCGGAACTCGATGACCTCACAATGTATCTCTATGACATCATTGCGGAACTCGATGACATCACAATGTAACACTATGACATCATCACGGAACTCGACCTCACAATGTATCTCTATGACATCATCACGGAACTCGATGACCTCACAATGTATCTCTATGACATCATCACGGAACTCGATGACATCACAATGTAACTATGACACCATCACGGAACTCGATGACCTCACAATGTAATTCTATGACATCATCACGGAACTTGATGACCTCACAATGTATCTTTATGACATCATCACGGAACTCGATGACATCATCACGGAACTCGATGACCTCACAATGTAACACTATGACATCATCACGGAACTCGGTGACCTCACAATGTATCTCTATGACATCATCACGGAACTCGATGACCTCACAATGTATATCTATGACATCATCACGGAACTCAATGACTTCACAATGTATCTCTATGACATCATCACGGAACTCGATGACATCATCACGGAACTCGATGACCTCACAATGTTTCTCTATGACATCATCACGGAACTCGATGACGTCACAATGTATCTCTATGGCATCATCACGGAACTCAATGACCTCACAATGTTTCTCTATGATATCATCACGGAAATCGATGACCTCACAATGTATTTCTATGACATCATCACGGAACTCGATGACATCACAATGTAACTATGACATCATCACGGTACTCGATGACATCACAATGTAACACTATGACATTATCACGGAACTCGATGACCTCACAATGTATCTCTATGACATCATCACGGAACTCGATGACATCACAATGTATCTCTATGACATCATCACGGAACTCGATGACCTCACAATGTATCTCTAAGACATCATCACGGAACTCGATAACCTCACAATGTTTCTCTATGACATCATCACGGAACTCGATGACCTCACAATGTATCTCTATGACATCATCACGGAACTCGATGACATCATCACGGAACTCTATGACCTCACAATGTATCTGTATGACATCATCACGGAACTCGATGACATCACAATGTAACTATGACATCATCACGGAACTCGATGACATCACGGAACTTGATGCCCTCACAATGTATCCCTATGACATCATCACGGAACTCGATGACATCATCACGGAACTCCATGACCTCACAATGTAACACTATGACATCATCACGGAACTTGATGACCTCACAATGTTTCTCTATGACATCATCACGGAACTCGATGACATCACAATGTAACTATGACATCATCACGGAACTCGATGACATCACGGAACTATATGACCTCACAATGTATCTCTATGACATCATCACAGAACTCGATGACCTCACAATGTATCTCTATGACATCATCACGGAACTCGATGACATCGTCATGGAACTCGGTGACCTCACAATGTACCTCTATGACATCATCACGGAACTCGATGACCTCACAATGTATCTATATGACATCATCACGGAACTCGATGACATCATCACGGAACTCGATGACCTCACAATGTAACACTATGACATCATCGCGGAACTCGATGACCTCACAATGTATCTCTATGACATCATTGCGGAACTCGATGACATCACAATGTAACACTATGACATCATCACGGAACTCGACCTCACAATGTATCTCTATGACATCATCACGGAACTCGATGACCTCACAATGTATCTCTATGACATCATCACGGAACTCGATGACATCACAATGTAACTATGACACCATCACGGAACTCGATGACCTCACAATGTAATTCTATGACATCATCACGGAACTTGATGACCTCACAATGTATCTTTATGACATCATCACGGAACTCGATGACATCATCACGGAACTCGATGACCTCACAATGTAACACTATGACATCATCACGGAACTCGGTGACCTCACAATGTATCTCTATGACATCATCACGGAACTCGATGACCGCACAATGTATCTCTATGACATCATCACGGAACTCGATGACATCACAATGTAACTATGACATCATCACGGTACTCGATGACATCACAATGTAACACTATGACATTATCACGGAACTCGATGACCTCACAATGTATCTCTATGACATCATCACGGAACTCGATGACCGCACAATGTATCTCTATGACATCATCACGGAACTCGATGACATCATCACGGAACTCGATGACCTCACAATGTATCTCTATGACATCATCATGGAACTCGATGACCTCACAATGTATCTCTATGACATCACCACGGAACTCGATGACCTCACAATGTATCTCTATGACATCATCACGGAACTCGATGACCTCACAATGTTTCTCTATGACATCATCACGGACCTCGATGACCTCTCAATGTATCTCTATGACATCATCACGGAACTCGATGACATCACAATGTAACTATGACATCATCACAGAACTCGATGACATCACAATGTATATCTATGACATCATCACGGAACTCGATGACCTCACAATGTAACACTATGACATCATCACGGAACTCGATGACCTCACAATGTATCTCTATGACATCATCACGGAACTCGATGACCTCACAATGTATCTCTATGACATCATCACGGAACTCGATGACCTCACAATGTTTCTCTATGACATCATCACGGAACTCAATGACCTCACGATGTATCTCTATGACATCATCACGGAACTCGATGACATCATCACGGAACTCGATGACCTCACAATGTAACACTATGACATCACCACGGAACTCGGTGACCTCACAATGTATCTCTATGACATCATCACGGAACTCGATGACCTCACGATGTATCTCTATGACATCATCGCGGAACTCGATGACATCATCACGGAGATCGATGACCTCACAATGTAACACTATGACATCATCACGGAACTAGATGACCTCACAATGTATCTCTATGACATCATCACGGAACTCGATGACATCACAATGTAACACTATGACATCATCACAGAACTTGATGACCTCACAAGGTATCTCTATGACATCATCACGGAACTCGATGACCTCACAATGTATCTCTATGACATCATCACGGAACTCGGTGACCTCACAATGTATCTCTATGACATCATCACGGAACTCGATGACCTCACAATGTATCTCTATGACATCATCACGGAACTCGATGAAATCACAATGTATCTCTATGACATCATCACGGAACTCGATGACCTCACAATGTATCTCTATGATATCATCACAGAACTCGATGACATCACAATGTAACACTATGACATCATCACGGAACTCTTTGACCTCACAATGTATCTCTATGACCATCACGGAACTCGATGACATCATAATGTAACACTATGACATCATCACAGAACTCGA
The DNA here is from genome assembly GCF_031893055.1 of Leptodactylus fuscus. Classification (NCBI taxonomy): domain Eukaryota; kingdom Metazoa; phylum Chordata; class Amphibia; order Anura; family Leptodactylidae; genus Leptodactylus; species Leptodactylus fuscus. The sequence continues at coordinate 14,648 of NW_027439904.1, forward strand.
TGACCTCACAATGTATCTCTATGACGTCATCACAGAACTCGATGACCTCACAATGTTTCTCTATGACATCATCACGGAACTCGATGACATCATCACGGAACTCGATGACCTCACAATGTAACACTATGACATCATCACGGAACTCGGTGACCTCACAATGTATCTCTATGACATCATCACGGAACTCGATGACCTCACAATGTATCTCTATGACATCATCACGGAACTCGATGAAATCACAATGTATCTCTATGACATCATCACGGAACTCGATGACCTCACAATGTATCTCTATGACATCATCACAGAACTCGATGACATCACAATGTAACACTATGACATCATCACGGAACTCTTTGACCTCACAATGTATCTCTATGACCATCACGGAACTCGATGACATCATAATGTAACACTATGACATCATCACAGAACTCGATGACCTCACAATGTATCTCTATGACATCATCACAGAACTCGATGACCTCACAATGTTTCTCTATGACATCATCACGGACCTCGATGACCTCTCAATGTATCTCTATGACATCATCACGGAACTCGATGACATCACAATGTAACTATGACATCATCACAGAACTCGATGACCTCACAATGTATATCTATGACATCATCACGGAACTCGATGACTTCACAATGTATCTCTATGACATCATCACGGAACTCGATGACATCATCACGGAACTCGATGACCTCACAATGTTTCTCTATGACATCATCACGGAACTCGATGACGTCACAATGTATCTCTATGACATCATCACGGAACTCGATGACCTCACAATGTATCTATATGACATCATCACGGAACTCGATGACCTCACAATGTATCTATATGACATCATCATGGAACTCGATGACATCATAATGTAACACTATGACATCATCACAGAACTCGATGACCTCACAATGTATCTCTATGACATCATCACAGAACTCGATGACCTCACAATGTTTCTCTATGACATCATCACGGACCTCGATGACCTCTCAATGTATCTCTATGACATCATCACGGAACTCGATGACGTCACAATGTATCTCTATGACATCATCACGGAACTCGATGACATCACAATGTAACTATGACATCATCACAGAACTCGATGACCTCACAATGTATATCTATGACATCATCACGGAACTCGATGACTTCACAATGTATCTCTATGACATCATCACGGAACTCGATGACATCATCACGGAACTCGATGACCTCACAATGTTTCTCTATGACATCATCACGGAACTCGATGACGTCACAATGTATCTCTATGTCATCATCACGGAACTCGATGACATCACAATGTAACTATGACATCATCACGGAACTCGGTGACCTCAAAATGTATCTCTATGACATCATTACGGAACTCGATGACCTCACAATGTATCTCTAAGACATCATCACGGAACTCGATGACCTCACAATGTTTCTCTATGACATCATCACGGAACTCGATGGCATCACAATGTAACACTATGACATCATCACGGAACTTGATGACCTCACAATGTATCTCTATGACATCATCACGGAACTCGATGACCTCACAATGTATCTGTATGACATCATCACGGAACTCGATGACATCACAATGTAACTATGACATCATCACGGAACTCGATGACATCACGGAACTTGATGACCTCACAATGTATCTCTATGACATCATCACGGAACTCGATGACATCATCACGGAACTCGATGACATCACAATGTTTCGCTATGACATCATCACGGAACTCGATGACATCACAATGTAACTATGACACCATTACGGAACTCGATGACCTCACAATGTAATTCTATGACATCATCACGGAACTTGATGACCTCACAATGTATCTTTATGACATCATCACGGAACTCGATGACATCATCACGGAACTCGATGACCTCACAATGTAACACTATGACATCATCATGGAACTCGGTGACCTCACAATGTATCTCTATGACATCATTGCGGAACTCGATGACATCACAATGTAACACTATGACATCATCACGGAACTCGACCTCACAATGTATCTCTATGACATCATCACGGAACTCGATGACATCGTCATGGAACTCGGTGACCTCACAATGTACCTCTATGACATCATCACGGAACTCGATGACCTCACAATGTATCTATATGACATCATCACGGAACTCGATGACATCATCACGGAACTCGATGACCTCACAATGTAACACTATGACATCATCGCGGAACTCGATGACCTCACAATGTATCTCTATGACATCATTGCGGAACTCGATGACATCACAATGTAACACTATGACATCATCACGGAACTCGACCTCACAATGTATCTCTATGACATCATCACGGAACTCGATGACCTCACAATGTATCTCTATGACATCATCACGGAACTCGATGACATCACAATGTAACTATGACACCATCACGGAACTCGATGACCTCACAATGTAATTCTATGACATCATCACGGAACTTGATGACCTCACAATGTATCTTTATGACATCATCACGGAACTCGATGACATCATCACGGAACTCGATGACCTCACAATGTAACACTATGACATCATCACGGAACTCGGTGACCTCACAATGTATCTCTATGACATCATCACGGAACTCGATGACCGCACAATGTATCTCTATGACATCATCACGGAACTCGATGACATCACAATGTAACTATGACATCATCACGGTACTCGATGACATCACAATGTAACACTATGACATTATCACGGAACTCGATGACCTCACAATGTATCTCTATGACATCATCACGGAACTCGATGACCGCACAATGTATCTCTATGACATCATCACGGAACTCGATGACATCATCACGGAACTCGATGACCTCACAATGTATCTCTATGACATCATCATGGAACTCGATGACCTCACAATGTATCTCTATGACATCACCACGGAACTCGATGACCTCACAATGTATCTCTATGACATCATCACGGAACTCGATGACCTCACAATGTTTCTCTATGACATCATCACGGACCTCGATGACCTCTCAATGTATCTCTATGACATCATCACGGAACTCGATGACATCACAATGTAACTATGACATCATCACAGAACTCGATGACATCACAATTTATATCTATGACATCATCACGGAACTCGATGACCTCACAATGTAACACTATGACATCATCACGGAACTCGATGACCTCACAATGTATCTCTATGACATCATCACGGAACTCGATGACCTCACAATGTATCTCTATGACATCATCACGGAACTCGATGACCTCACAATGTTTCTCTATGACATCATCACGGAACTCAATGACCTCACGATGTATCTCTATGACATCATCACGGAACTCGATGACATCATCACGGAACTCGATGACCTCACAATGTAACACTATGACATCACCACGGAACTCGGTGACCTCACAATGTATCTCTATGACATCATCACGGAACTCGATGACCTCACGATGTATCTCTATGACATCATCGCGGAACTCGATGACATCATCACGGAGATCGATGACCTCACAATGTAACACTATGACATCATCACGGAACTAGATGACCTCACAATGTATCTCTATGACATCATCACGGAACTCGATGACATCACAATGTAACACTATGACATCATCACAGAACTTGATGACCTCACAAGGTATCTCTATGACATCATCACGGAACTCGATGACCTCACAATGTATCTCTATGACATCATCACGGAACTCGGTGACCTCACAATGTATCTCTATGACATCATCACGGAACTCGATGACCTCACAATGTATCTCTATGACATCATCACGGAACTCGATGAAATCACAATGTATCTCTATGACATCATCACGGAACTCGATGACCTCACAATGTATCTCTATGATATCATCACAGAACTCGATGACATCACAATGTAACACTATGACATCATCACGGAACTCTTTGACCTCACAATGTATCTCTATGACCATCACGGAACTCGATGACATCATAATGTAACACTATGACATCATCACAGAACTCGATGACCTCACAATGTATCTCTATGACGTCATCACAGAACTCGATGACCTCACAATGTTTCTCTATGACATCATCACGGAACTCGATGACATCATCACGGAACTCGATGACCTCACAATGTAACACTATGACATCATCACGGAACTCGGTGACCTCACAATGTATCTCTATGACATCATCACGGAACTCGATGACCTCACAATGTATCTCTATGACATCATCACGGAACTCGATGAAATCACAATGTATCTCTATGACATCATCACGGAACTCGATGACCTCACAATGTATCTCTATGACATCATCACAGAACTCGATGACATCACAATGTAACACTATGACATCATCACGGAACTCTTTGACCTCACAATGTATCTCTATGACCATCACGGAACTCGATGACATCATAATGTAACACTATGACATCATCACAGAACTCGATGACCTCACAATGTATCTCTATGACATCATCACAGAACTCGATGACCTCACAATGTTTCTCTATGACATCATCACGGACCTCGATGACCTCTCAATGTATCTCTATGACATCATCACGGAACTCGATGACATCACAATGTAACTATGACATCATCACAGAACTCGATGACCTCACAATGTATATCTATGACATCATCACGGAACTCGATGACTTCACAATGTATCTCTATGACATCATCACGGAACTCGATGACATCATCACGGAACTCGATGACCTCACAATGTTTCTCTATGACATCATCACGGAACTCGATGACGTCACAATGTATCTCTATGACATCATCACGGAACTCGATGACCTCACAATGTATCTATATGACATCATCACGGAACTCGATGACCTCACAATGTATCTATATGACATCATCATGGAACTCGATGACATCATAATGTAACACTATGACATCATCACAGAACTCGATGACCTCACAATGTATCTCTATGACATCATCACAGAACTCGATGACCTCACAATGTTTCTCTATGACATCATCACGGACCTCGATGACCTCTCAATGTATCTCTATGACATCATCACGGAACTCGATGACGTCACAATGTATCTCTATGACATCATCACGGAACTCGATGACATCACAATGTAACTATGACATCATCACAGAACTCGATGACCTCACAATGTATATCTATGACATCATCACGGAACTCGATGACTTCACAATGTATCTCTATGACATCATCACGGAACTCGATGACATCATCACGGAACTCGATGACCTCACAATGTTTCTCTATGACATCATCACGGAACTCGATGACGTCACAATGTATCTCTATGTCATCATCACGGAACTCGATGACATCACAATGTAACTATGACATCATCACGGAACTCGGTGACCTCAAAATGTATCTCTATGACATCATTACGGAACTCGATGACCTCACAATGTATCTCTAAGACATCATCACGGAACTCGATGACCTCACAATGTTTCTCTATGACATCATCACGGAACTCGATGGCATCACAATGTAACACTATGACATCATCACGGAACTTGATGACCTCACAATGTATCTCTATGACATCATCACGGAACTCGATGACCTCACAATGTATCTGTATGACATCATCACGGAACTCGATGACATCACAATGTAACTATGACATCATCACGGAACTCGATGACATCACGGAACTTGATGACCTCACAATGTATCTCTATGACATCATCACGGAACTCGATGACATCATCACGGAACTCGATGACATCACAATGTTTCGCTATGACATCATCACGGAACTCGATGACATCACAATGTAACTATGACACCATTACGGAACTCGATGACCTCACAATGTAATTCTATGACATCATCACGGAACTTGATGACCTCACAATGTATCTTTATGACATCATCACGGAACTCGATGACATCATCACGGAACTCGATGACCTCACAATGTAACACTATGACATCATCATGGAACTCGGTGACCTCACAATGTATCTCTATGACATCATCACAGAACTCGATGACCTCACAATGTATATCTATGACATCATCACAGAAGTCGATGACATCATCACGGAACTCGATGACCTCACAATGTATATCTATGACATCATCACGGAACTCAATGACTTCACAATGTATCTCTATGACATCATCACGGAACTCGATGACATCATCACGGAACTCGGTGACCTCACAATATATGTCTATGACATAACCACGGAGCTTGATGACCTCACAATGTATCTCTATGACATCATCACAGAACTCGATGACATCATCACGGAACTCGATGACATCATCACGGAACTCGATGACCTCACAATTTCACACTATGACATCATCACGGAACTCGATGACCTCACAATGTATCTCTATGACATCATCACGGAACTCGACGACATCGTCATGGAACTCGGTGACCTCACAATGTATCTCTATGACATCATTGCGGAACTCGATGACATCACAATGTAACACTATGACATCATCACAGAACTCAATGACCTCACAAGGTATCTCTATGACATCATCACGGAACTCGATGACCTCACAATGTATCTCTATGACATCATCACGGAACTCGGTGACCTCACAATGTATCTCTATGACATCATCACAGAACTCGATGACCTCACAATGTATCTCTATGACATCATCACGGAACTCGATGATCTCACAATGTAACACTATGACATCATCACGGAACTCGGTGACCTCACAATGTATCTCTATGACATCATCACGGAACTCGATGACCTCACAATGTATCTCTATGACATCATCACGGAACTCGATGACCTCACAATGTAACACTATAACATCATCACGGAACTCGATGACCTCACAATGTATCTCTATGACATCATCACGGAACTCGATGACCTCACAATGTATCTCTATGACCATCACGGAACTCGATGACATCATAATGTAACACTATGACATCATCACAGAACTCGATGACCTCACAATGTATCTCTATGACGTCATCACAGAACTCGATGACCTCACAATGTTTCTCTATGACATCATCACGGAACTCGATGACATCATCACGGAACTCGATGACCTCACAATGTAACACTATGACATCATCACGGAACTCGGTGACCTCACAATGTATCTCTATGACATCATCACGGAACTCGATGACCTCACAATGTATCTCTATGACATCATCACGGAACTCGATGAAATCACAATGTATCTCTATGACATCATCACGGAACTCGATGACCTCACAATGTATCTCTATGACATCATCACAGAACTCGATGACATCACAATGTAACACTATGACATCATCACGGAACTCTTTGACCTCACAATGTATCTCTATGACCATCACGGAACTCGATGACATCATAATGTAACACTATGACATCATCACAGAACTCGATGACCTCACAATGTATCTCTATGACATCATCACGGAACTCGATGACCTCACAATGTTTCTCTATGACATCATCACGGACCTCGATGACCTCTCAATGTATCTCTATGACATCATCACGGAACTCGATGACATCACAATGTAACTATGACATCATCACAGAACTCGATGACCTCACAATGTATATCTATGACATCATCACGGAACTCGATGACTTCACAATGTATCTCTATGACATCATCACGGAACTCGATGACATCATCACGGAACTCGATGACCTCACAATGTTTCTCTATGACATCATCACGGAACTCGATGACGTCACAATGTATCTCTATGACATCATCACGGAACTCGATGACCTCACAATGTATCTCTATGTCATCATCACGGAACTCGATGACATCACAATGTAACTATGACATCATCACGGAACTCGGTGACCTCAAAATGTATCTCTATGACATCATTACGGAACTCGATGACCTCACAATGTATCTCTAAGACATCATCACGGAACTCGATAACCTCACAATGTTTCTCTATGACATCATCACGGAACTCGATGACCTCACAATGTATCTCTATGACATCATCACGGAACTCGATGGCATCACAATGTAACACTATGACATCATCACGGAACTTGATGACCTCACAATGTATCTCTATGACATCATCACGGAACTCGATGACCTCACAATGTATCTGTATGACATCATCACGGAACTCGATGACATCACAATGTAACTATGACATCATCACGGAACTCGATGACATCACGGAACTTGATGACCTCACAATGTATCTCTATGACATCATCACGGAACTCGATGACATCATCACGGAACTCGATGAAATCACAATGTTTCGCTATGACATCATCACGGAACTCGATGACATCACAATGTAACTATGACACCATTACGGAACTCGATGACCTCACAATGTAATTCTATGACATCATCACGGAACTTGATGACCTCACAATGTATCTTTATGACATCATCACGGAACTCGATGACATCATCACGGAACTCGATGACCTCACAATGTAACACTATGACATCATCACGGAACTCGGTGACCTCACAATGTATCTCTATGACATCATCACAGAACTCGATGACCTCACAATGTATATCTATGACATCATCACAGAAGTCGATGACATCATCACGGAACTCGATGACCTCACAATGTATATCTATGACATCATCACGGAACTCAATGACTTCACAATGTATCTCTATGACATCATCACGGAACTCGATGACATCATCACGGAACTCGGTGACCTCACAATATATGTCTATGACATAACCACGGAGCTTGATGACCTCACAATGTATCTCTATGACATCATCACAGAACTCGATGACATCATCACGGAACTCGATGACATCATCACGGAACTCGATGACCTCACAATTTCACACTATGACATCATCACGGAACTCGATGACCTCACAATGTATCTCTATGACATCATCACGGAACTCGACGACATCGTCATGGAACTCGGTGACCTCACAATGTATCTCTATGACATCATTGCAGAACTCGATGACATCACAATGTAACACTATGACATCATCACAGAACTCAATGACCTCACAAGGTATCTCTATGACATCATCACGGAACTCGCTGACCTCACAATGTATCTCTATGACATCATCACGGAACTCGGTGACCTCACAATGTATCTCTATGACATCATCACAGAACTCGATGACCTCACAATGTATCTCTATGACATCATCACGGAACTCGATGATCTCACAATGTAACACTATGACATCATCACGGAACTCGGTGACCTCACAATGTATCTCTATGACATCATCACGGAACTCGATGACCTCACAATGTATCTCTATGACATCATCACGGAACTCGATGACCTCACAATGTAACACTATAACATCATCACGGAACTCGATGACCTCACAATGTATCTCTATGACATCATCACGGAACTCGATGACATCACAATGTAACACTATGACATCATCACAGAACTCGATGACCTCACAAGGTATCTCTATGACATCATCACGGAACTCAATGACCTCACAATGTATCTCTATGACATCATCACGGAACTCGGTGACCTCACAATGTATCTCTATGACATCATCACGGAACTCGATGACATCACAATGTAACACTATGACATCATCACAGAACTCGATGACCTCACAAGGTATCTCTATGACATCATCACGGAACTCGATGACCTCACAATGTATCTCTATGACATCATCACGGAACTCGATGACCTCACAATGTATCTCTATGACATCATCATAGAACTCGATGACATCACAATGTAACACTATGACATCATCACGGAACTCGATGACCTCACAATGTATCTCTATGACATCATCACGGATCTCGATGACATCACAATGTAACACTATGACATCATCACAGAACTCGATGACCTCACAATGTAACTCTATGACATCATCACGGAACTCGATGACCTCACAATGTTTCTCTATGACATCATCACGGAACTCGATGACCTCACAATGTATCTCTATGACATTATCACGGAACTCGATGATCTCACAATGTATCTCTATGACATCATCACGGAACTCGATGACCTCACAATGTATCTCTATGACATCATAACGGAACTCGATGACCTCACAATGTATCTCTATGACAACATCACGGAACTGGAAGACATCACAATTTAACACGATGACATCATCACAGAACTCGATGACCTCACAATGTATCTCTATGACATCATCACAGAACTCGATGACCTCACAATGTTTCTCTATGACATCATCACGGAACTCGATGACCTCACAATGTATCTCTATGACATCATCTCGGAACTCGATGACATCATCACGGAACTCGATGATCTCACAATGTAACACTATGACATCATCACGGAACTCGGTGACCTCACAATGTATCTCTATGACATCATCACGGAACTCGATGACCTCACAATGTATCTCTATGACATCATCACGGAACTCGATGACCTCACAATGTAACACTATAACATCATCACGGAACTCGATGACCTCACAATGTATTTCTATGACAGCATCACGGAACTGGATGACATCACAATGTAACACTATGACATCATCACAGAACTCGATGACCTCACAATGTATCTCTATGACATCATCACGGAACTCGATGACCTCACAATGTTTCTCTATGACATCATCACGGAACTCAATGACCTCACAATGTATCTCTATGACATCATCACGGAACTCAATGATATCATCACGGAACTCAATGACCTCATAATGTAACACTATGACATCATCACGGAAATCGGTGACCTCACAATGTATCTCTATGACATCATCACGGAACTCGATGACCTCACAATGTTTCTCTATGACATCATCACGGAACTCGATGACATCACAATGTAACTATGACATCATCACGGAACTCGATGACATCACGGAACTCGGTGACCTCACAATGTATCTCTATGACATCATCACGGAACTCGATGACCTCACAATGTTTCTCTATGACATCATCATGGAACTCGATGACATCATCACGGAACTCGATGACCTCACAATGTATCTCTATGACATCATTACGGAACTCGATGACCTCACAATGTTTCTCTATGACATCAACACGGAACTCGATGACCTCACAATGTATCTCTATGACATCATCGCGGAACTCGATGACATCGTCACGGAACTCGATGACCTCACAATGTAACACTATGACATCACCACGGAACTTGGTGACCTCACAATGTATCTCTATGACATCATCACAGAACTCGATGACCTCACAATGTATCTCTATGACATCATCGCGGAACTCGATGACATCATCACGGAGATCGATGACCTCACAATGTAACACTATGACATCATCACGGAACTAGATGACCTCACAATGTATCTCTATGACATCATCACAGAACTTGATGACCTCACAAGGTATCTCTATGACATCATCACGGAACTCGATGACCTCACAATGTATCTCTATGACATCATCACGGAACTCGGTGACCTCACAATGTATCTCTATGACATCATCACGGAACTCGATGACCTCACAATGTATCTCTATGACATCATCACGGAACTCGATGAAATCACAATGTATCTCTATGACATCATCACGGAACTCGATGACCTCACAATGTATCTCTATGACATCATCACAGAACTCGATGACATCACAATGTAACACTATGACATCATCACGGAACTCTTTGACCTCACAATGTATCTCTATGACATCATCACGGAACTCGATGACCTCACAATGTTTCTCTATGACATCATCACGGAACTCGATGACATCACAATGTAACTATGACATCATCACGTAACTCGATGACATCACGGAACTCGGTGACCTCACAATGTATCTCTATGACATCATCACGGAACTCGATGACCTCACAATGTTTCTCTATGACATCATTACGGAACTCGATGACCTCACAATGTTTCTCTATGACATCAACACGGAACTCGATGACCTCACAATGTATCTCTATGACATCATTACGGAACTCGATGACCTCACAATGTTTCTCTATGACATTAACACGGAACTCGATGACCTCACAATGTATCTCTATGACATCATCACGGAACTCGATGACATCGTCACGGAACTCGATGACCTCACAATGTAACACTATGACATCACCACGGAACTTGGTGACCTCACAATGTATCTCTATGACATCATCACAGAACTCGATGACCTCACAATGTATCTCTATGACATCATCACGGAACTCGATGACATCATCACGGAGCTCGATGACCTCACAATGTAACACTATGACATCATCACGGAACTCGATGACCTCACAATGTATCTCTATGACATCATCACAGAACTCGATGACCTCACAATGTATCTCTATGACATCATCACGGAACTCGATGAAATCACAATGTATCTCTATGACATCATCACGGAACTCGATGACCTCACAATGTATCTCTATGACATCATCACAGAACTCGATGACATCACAATGTAACACTATGACATCATCACGGAACTCGACCTCACAATGTATCTCTATGACATCATCACGGAACTCGATGACATCACAATGTATCTCTATGACATCATCACAGAACTCGATGACCTCACAATGTATCTCTAAGACATCATCACGGAACTCGATAACCTCACAATGTTTCTCTATGACATCATCACGGAACTCGATGACCTCACAATGTATCTCTATGACATCATAACGGAACTCGATGGCATCACAATGTAACACTATGACATCATCACGGAACTTGATGACCTCACAATGTATCTCTATGACATCATCACGGAACTCGATGACCTCACAATGTATCTGTATGACATCATCACGGAACTCGATGACATCACAATGTAACTATGACATCATCAAGGAACTCGATGAAATCACGGAACTTGATGACCTCACAATGTATCTCTATGACATCATCACGGAACTCGATGACATCATCACGGAACTCCATGACCTCACAATGTAACACTATGACATCATCACGGAACTTGATGACCTCACAATGTTTCTCTATGACATCATTACGGAACTCGATGACATCACAATGTAACTATGACATCATCACGGAACTCGATGACATCACGGAACTATATGACCTCACAATGTATCTCTATGACATCATCACGGAACTCGATGACCTCACAATGTATCTATATGACATCATCACGGAACTCGATGAAATCATCACGGAACTTGATGACCTCACAATGTAACACTATGACATCATCACGGAACTCGATGACATCGTCATGGAACTCGGTGACCTCACAATGTACCTCTATGACATCATCACGGAACTCGATGACCTCACAATGTATCTATATGACATCATCACGGAACTCGATGACATCATCACGGAACTCGATGACCTCACAATGTAACACTATGACATCATCACGGAACTCGACCTTACAATGTATCTCTATGACATCATCACGGAACTCGATGACATCACAATGTATCTCTATGACATCATCACGGAACTCGATGACCTCACAATGTATCTCTATGACATCATCACGGAACTCGATGACATCATCACGGAACTCGTTGACCTCACAAAGTATCTCTATGACATCATCACGGAACTCGATGACCTCACAATGTATCTCTATGACATCATCACGGAACTCGATGACACCATCACGGAACTCGATGACCTCACAATGTAATTCTATGACATCATCACGGAACTTGATGATCTCACAATGTATCTTTATGACATCATCACGGAACTCGATGACATCATCACGGAACTCGATGACCTCACAATGTAACACTATGACATCATCACGGAACTCGGTGACCTCACAATGTATCTCTATGACATCATCACGGAACTCAACGACATCGTCATGGAACTCGGTGACCTCACAATGTATCTCTATGACATCATTGCGGAACTCGATGACATCACAATGTAACACTATGACATCATCACAGAACTCAATGACCTCACAAGGTATCTCTATGACATCATCACGGAACTCGATGACCTCACAATGTATCTCTATGACATCATCACGGAACTCGGTGACCTCACAATGTATCTCTATGACATCATCACGGAACTCGATGACCTCACAATGTATCTCTATGACATCATCATGGAACTCGATGACATCACAATGTAACACTATGACATCATCACAGAACTCGATGACCTCACAAGGTATCTCTATGACATCATCACGGAACTCGATGACATGACAATGTAACACTATGACATCATCACAGAACTCGATGACCTCACAAGTTATCTCTATGACATCATCACGGATCTCAATGACCTCACAATGTATCTCTATGACATCGTCACGGAACTCGGTGACCTCACAATGTATCTCTATGACATCATCACGGAACTCAATGACCTCACAAGGTATCTCTATGACATCATCACGGAACTCGATGACATCACAATGTATCTCTATGACATCATCACGGAACTCGATGACCTCACAATGTATCTCTATGACATCATCACGGAACTCGATGACCTCACAATGTATCTCTATGACATCATCATAGAACTCGATGACATCACAATGTAACACTATGACATCATCACGGAACTCGATGACCTCACAATGTATCTCTATGACATCATCACGGATCTCGATGACATCACAATTTAACACTATGACATCATCACAAAACTCGATGACCTCACAATGTATCTCTATGACATCATCACGGAACTCGATGACCTCACAATGTTTCTCTATGACATCATCACGGAACTCGATGACCTCACAATGTATCTCTATGACATTATCACGGAACTCGATGACCTCACAATGTATCTCTATGACATCATCACGGAACTCGATGACCTCACAATGTATCTCTATGACATCATAACGGAACTCGATGACCTCACAATGTATCTCTATGACAACATCACGGAACTGGAAGACATCACAATTTAACACGATGACATCATCACAGAACTCGATGACCTCACAATGTATCTCTATGACATCATCACAGAACTCGATGACCTCACAATGTATCTCTATGACATCATCACAGAACTCGATGACCTCACAATGTTTCTCTATGACATCATCACGGAACTCGATGACCTCACAATGTATCTCTATGACATCATCACGGAACTCGATGACCTCACAATGTAACACTATGACATCATCACGGAACTCGGTGACCTCACAATGTATCTCTATGACATCATCACGGAACTCGATGACCTCACAATGTATCTCTATGACATCATCACGGAACTCGATGACCTCACAATGTAACACTATAACATCATCACGGAACTCGATGACCTCACAATGTATCTCTATGACATCATTACGGAACTGGATGACATCACAATGTAACACTATGACATCATCACAGAACTCGATGACCTCACAATGTATCTCTATGACATCATCACGGAACTCGATGACCTCACAATGTTTCTCTATGACATCATCACGGAACTCGATGACCTCACAATGTATCTCTATGACATCATCACGGAACTCGATGACATCATCACGGAACTCAATGACCTCACAATGTTTCTCTATGACATCATC
Organism: Leptodactylus fuscus; assembly: GCF_031893055.1. NCBI lineage: Eukaryota > Metazoa > Chordata > Amphibia > Anura > Leptodactylidae > Leptodactylus > Leptodactylus fuscus. The sequence continues at coordinate 30,197 of NW_027439904.1, forward strand.
ACGGAACTCGATGACATCACAATGTAACTATGACATCATCACGGAACTCGATGACATCACGGAACTCGGTGACCTCACAATGTATCTCTATGACATCATCACGGAACTCGATGACCTCACAATGTTTCTCTATGACATCATTACGGAACTCGATGACCTCACAATGTTTCTCTATGACATCAACACGGAACTCGATGACCTCACAATGTATCTCTATGACATCATCACGGAACTCGATGACATCATCACGGAACTCGATGACCTCACAATGTATCTCTATGACATCATTACGGAACTCGATGACCTCACAATGTTTCTCTATGACATCAACACGGAACTCGATGACCTCACAATGTATCTCTATGACATCATCACGGAACTCGATGACATCGTCACGGAACTCGATGACCTCACAATGTAACACTATGACATCATCACAGAACTTGATGACCTCACAAGGTATCTCTATGACATCATCACGGAACTCGATGACATCACAATGTAACACTATGACATCATCACAGAACTCGATGACCTCACAAGTTATCTCTATGACATCATCACGGATCTCAATGACCTCACAATGTATCTCTATGACATCATCACGGAACTCGGTGACCTCACAATGTATCTCTATGACATCATCACGGAACTCGATGACATCACAATGTAACACTATGACATCATCACGGAACTCGATGACCTCACAAGGTATCTCTATGACATCATCACGGAACTCGATGACATCACAATGTAACACTATGACATCATCACAGAACTCGATGACCTCACAAGGTATCTCTATGACATCATCACGGAACTCGATGACCTCACAATGTATCTCTATGACATCATCACGGAACTCGATGACCTCACAATGTATCTCTATGACATCATCACGGAACTCGATGACCTCACAATGTATCTCTATGACATCATCATAGAACTCGATGACATCACAATGTAACACTATGACATCATCACGGAACTCGATGACCTCACAATGTATCTCTATGACATCATCACGGATCTCGATGACATCACAATGTAACACTATGACATCATCACAGAACTCGATGACCTCACAATGTATCTCTATGACATCATCACGGAACTCGATGACCTCACAATGTTTCTCTATGACATCATCACGGAACTCGATGACCTCACAATGTATCTCTATGACATTATCACGGAACTCGATGACCTCACAATGTATCTCTATGACATCATCACGGAACTCGATGACCTCACAATGTATCTCTATGACATCATAACGGAACTCGATGACCTCACAATGTATCTCTATGACAACATCACGGAACTGGAAGACATCACAATTTAACACGATGACATCATCACAGAACTCGATGACCTCACAATGTATCTCTATGACATCATCACAGAACTCGATGACCTCACAATGTTTCTCTATGACATCATCACGGAACTCGATGACCTCACAATGTATCTCTATGACATCATCTCGGAACTCGATGACATCATCACGGAACTCGATGACCTCACAATGTAACACTATAACATCATCACGGAACTCGATGACCTCACAATGTATCTCTATGACATCATCACGGAACTGGATGACATCACAATGTAACACTATGACATCATCACAGAACTCGATGACCTCACAATGTATCTCTATGACATCATCACGGAACTCGATGACCTCACAATGTTTCTCTATGACATCATCACGGAACTCGATGACCTCACAATGTATCTCTATGACATCATCACGGAACTCGATGACATCATCACGGAACTCAATGACCTCATAATGTAACACTATGACATCATCACGGAAATCGGTGACCTCACAATGTATCTCTATGACATCATCACGGAACTCGATGACCTCACAATGTTTCTCTATGACATCATCACGGAACTCGATGACATCACAATGTAACTATGACATCATCACGTAACTCTATGACATCACGGAACTCGGTGACCTCACAATGTATCTCTATGACATCATCACAGAACTCGATGACCTCACAATGTTTCTCTATGACATCATTACGGAACTCGATGACCTCACAATGTATCTCTATGACATCATCACGGAACTCGATGACATCATAATGTAACACTATGACATCATCACAGAACTCGATGACCTCACAATGTATCTCTATGACATCATCACAGAACTCGATGACCTCACAATGTTTCTCTATGACATCATCACGGAACTCGATGACATCATCACGGAACTCGATGACCTCACAATGTAACACTATGACATCATCACGGAACTCGGTGACCTCACAATGTATCTCTATGACATCATCACGGAACTCGATGACCTCACAATGTATCTCTATGACATCATCAGGGAACTCGATGAAATCACAATGTATCTCTATGACATCATCACGGAACTCGATGACCTCACAATGTATCTCTATGACATCATCACAGAACTCGATGACATCACAATGTAACACTATGACATCATCACGGAACTCTTTGACCTCACAATGTATCTCTATGACCATCACGGAACTCGATGACATCATAATGTAACACTATGACATCATCACAGAACTCGATGACCTCACCATGTATCTCTATGACATCATCACGGAACTCGATGACCTCACAATGTTTCTCTATGACATCATCACGGAACTCGATGACATCATCACGGAACTCGATGACCTCACAATGTAACACTATGACATCACCACGGAACTCGGTGACCTCACAATGTATCTCTATGACATCATCACGGAACTCGATGACCTCACAATGTATCTCTATGACATCATCACGGAACTCGATGACCTCACAATGTATCTCTATGACATCACGGAACTCGATGACCTCACAATGTTTCTCTATGACATCATCACGGAACTCGATGACCTCACAATGTATCTCTATGACATTATCACGGAACTCGATGACATCGTCACGGAACTCGATGACCTCACAATTTAACACTATGACATCACCACGGAACTCGGTGACCTCACAATGTAACACTATGACATCACCACGGAACTCGGTGACCTCACAATGTATCTCTATGACATCATCACAGAACTCGATGACCTCACAATGTATCTCTATGACATCATCACGGAACTCGATGACATCATCACGGAGCTTGATGACCTCACAATGTAACACTATGACATCATCACGGAACTCGATGACCTCACAATGTATCTCTATGACATCATCACGGAACTCGATGACCTCACAATGTATCTCTATGACATCATCACGGAACTCGATGACATCACGGAACTATATGACCTCACAATGTATCTCTATGACATCATCACGGAACTCGATGACCTCACAATGTATCTCTATGACATCATCACGGAACTCGACGACATCGTCATGGAACTCGGTGATCTCACAATGTACCTCTATGACATCATCACGGAACTCGATGACCTCACAATGTATCTATATGACATCATCACGGAACTCGATGACATCATCACGGAACTCGATGACCTCACAATGTAACACTATGACATCATCAGGGAACTCGGTGACCTCACAATGTATCTCTATGACATCATCGCGGAACTCGATGACATCACAATGTAACACTATGACATCATCACGGAACTCGACCTCACAATGTATCTCTATGACATCATCACGGAACTCGATGACATCACAATGTATCTCTATGACATCATCACGGAACTCGATGACCTCACAATGTATCTATAAGACATCATCTCGGAACTCGATAACCTCACAATGTATCTCTATGACATCATCACGGAACTCGATGACCTCACAATGTATCTCTATGACATCATCACGGAACTCGATGACATCATCACGGAACTCGATGACCTCACAATGTATCTGTATGACATCATCACGGAACTCGATGACATCACAATGTAACTATGACATCATCACGGAACTCGATGACATCACAGAACTTGATGACCTCACAATGTATCCCTATGACATCATCACGGAACTCGATGACATCATCACGAAACTCGATGACATCATCACGGAACTCTATGACATCATCACGGAACTTGATGACCTCACAATGTTTCTCTATGACATCATCACGGAACTCGATGACATCACAATGTAACTATGACATCATTACGGAACTCGATGACATCACGGAACTATATGACCTCACAATGTATCTCTATGACATCATCACGGAACTCGATGACCTCACAATGTATCTCTATGACATCATCACGGAACTCGACGACATCGTCATGGAACTCGGTGATCTCACAATGTACCTCTATGACATCATCACGGAACTCGATGACCTCACAATGTATCTATATGACATCATCACGGAACTCAATGACATCATCACGGAACTCGATGACCTCACAATGTAACACTATGACATCATCAGGGAACTCGGTGACCTCACAATGTATCTCTATGACATCATCGCGGAACTCGATGACATCACAATGTAACACTATGACATCATCACGGAACTCGACCTCACAATGTATCTCTATGACATCATCACGGAACTCGATGACATCACAATGTATCTCTATGACATCATCACGGAACTCGATGACCTCACAATGTATCTCTAAGACATCATCACGGAACTCGATAACCTCACAATGTTTCTCTATGACATCATCACGGAACTCGATGACCTCACAATGTATCTCTATGACATCATCACGGAACTCGATGACATCATCACGGAACTCTATGACCTCACAATGTATCTGTATGACATCATCACGGAACTCGATGACATCACAATGTAACTATGACATCATCACGGAACTCGATGACATCACGGAACTTGATGCCCTCACAATGTATCCCTATGACATCATCACGGAACTCGATGACATCATCACGGAACTCCATGACCTCACAATGTAACACTATGACATCATCACGGAACTTGATGACCTCACAATGTTTCTCTATGACATCATCACGGAACTCGATGACATCACAATGTAACTATGACATCATCACGGAACTCGATGACATCACGGAACTATATGACCTCACAATGTATCTCTATGACATCATCACAGAACTCGATGACCTCACAATGTATCTCTATGACATCATCACGGAACTCGATGACATCGTCATGGAACTCGGTGACCTCACAATGTACCTCTATGACATCATCACGGAACTCGATGACCTCACAATGTATCTATATGACATCATCACGGAACTCGATGACATCATCACGGAACTCGATGACCTCACAATGTAACACTATGACATCATCGCGGAACTCGATGACCTCACAATGTATCTCTATGACATCATTGCGGAACTCGATGACATCACAATGTAACACTATGACATCATCACGGAACTCGACCTCACAATGTATCTCTATGACATCATCACGGAACTCGATGACCTCACAATGTATCTCTATGACATCATCACGGAACTCGATGACATCACAATGTAACTATGACACCATCACGGAACTCGATGACCTCACAATGTAATTCTATGACATCATCACGGAACTTGATGACCTCACAATGTATCTTTATGACATCATCACGGAACTCGATGACATCATCACGGAACTCGATGACCTCACAATGTAACACTATGACATCATCACGGAACTCGGTGACCTCACAATGTATCTCTATGACATCATCACGGAACTCGATGACCTCACAATGTATATCTATGACATCATCACGGAACTCAATGACTTCACAATGTATCTCTATGACATCATCACGGAACTCGATGACATCATCACGGAACTCGATGACCTCACAATGTTTCTCTATGACATCATCACGGAACTCGATGACGTCACAATGTATCTCTATGGCATCATCACGGAACTCAATGACCTCACAATGTTTCTCTATGATATCATCACGGAAATCGATGACCTCACAATGTATTTCTATGACATCATCACGGAACTCGATGACATCACAATGTAACTATGACATCATCACGGTACTCGATGACATCACAATGTAACTATGACATCATCACGGAACTCGATAACCTCACAATGTTTCTCTATGACATCATCACGGAACTCGATGACCTCACAATGTATCTCTATGACATCATCACGGAACTCGATGACATCATCACGGAACTCTATGACCTCACAATGTATCTGTATGACATCATCACGGAACTCGATGACATCACAATGTAACTATGACATCATCACGGAACTCGATGACATCACGGACCTTGATGCCCTCACAATGTATCCCTATGACATCATCACGGAACTCGATGACATCATCACGGAACTCCATGACCTCACAATGTAACACTATGACATCATCACGGAACTTGATGACCTCACAATGTTTCTCTATGACATCATCACGGAACTCGATGACATCACAATGTAACTATGACATCATCACGGAACTCGATGACATCACGGAACTATATGACCTCACAATGTATCTCTATGACATCATCACAGAACTCGATGACCTCACAATGTATCTCTATGACATCATCACGGAACTCGATGACATCGTCATGGAACTCGGTGACCTCACAATGTACCTCTATGACATCATCACGGAACTCGATGACCTCACAATGTATCTATATGACATCATCACGGAACTCGATGACATCATCACGGAACTCGATGACCTCACAATGTAACACTATGACATCATCGCGGAACTCGATGACCTCACAATGTATCTCTATGACATCATTGCGGAACTCGATGACATCACAATGTAACACTATGACATCATCACGGAACTCGACCTCACAATGTATCTCTATGACATCATCACGGAACTCGATGACCTCACAATGTATTTCTATGACATCATCACGGAACTCGATGACATCACAATGTAACTATGACACCATCACGGAACTCGATGACCTCACAATGTAATTCTATGACATCATCACGGAACTTGATGACCTCACAATGTATCTTTATGACATCATCACGGAACTCGATGACATCATCACGGAACTCGATGACCTCACAATGTAACACTATGACATCATCACGGAACTCGGTGACCTCACAATGTATCTCTATGACATCATCACGGAACTCGATGACCGCACAATGTATCTCTATGACATCATCACGGAACTCGATGACATCACAATGTAACTATGACATCATCACGGTACTCGATGACATCACAATGTAACACTATGACATTATCACGGAACTCGATGACCTCACAATGTATCTCTATGACATCATCACGGAACTCGATGACCGCACAATGTATCTCTATGACATCATCACGGAACTCTTTGACCTCACAATGTATCTCTTTGACCATCACGGAACTCGATGACATCATAATGTAACACTATGACATCATCACAGAACTCGATGACCTCACAATGTATCTCTATGACATCATCACAGAACTCGATGACCTCACAATGTTTCTCTATGACATCATCACGGAACTCGATGACATCATCACGGAACTCGATGACCTCACAATGTAACACTATGACATCATCACGGAACTCGGTGACCTCACAATGTATCTCTATGACATCATCACGGAACTCGATGACCTCACAATGTATCTCTATGACATCATCACGGAACTCGATGAAATCACAATGTATCTCTATGACATCATCACGGAACTCGATGACCTCACAATGTATCTCTATGACATCATCACAGAACTCGATGACATCACAATGTAACACTATGACATCATCACGGAACTCTTTGACCTCACAATGTATCTCTATGACCATCACGGAACTCGATGACATCATAATGTAACACTATGACATCATCACAGAACTCGATGACCTCACAATGTATCTCTATGACATCATCACGGAACTCGATGACCTCACAATGTTTCTCTATGACATCATCACGGAACTCGATGACATCATCACGGAACTCGATGACCTCACAATGTAACACTATGACATCACCACGGAACTCGGTGACCTCACAATGTATCTCTATGACATCATCACAGAACTCGATGACCTCACAATGTATCTCTATGACATCATCACGGAACTCGATGACCTCACAATGTATCTCTATGACATCACGGAACTCGATGACCTCACAATGTTTCTCTATGACATCATCACGGAACTCAATGACCTCACAATGTATCTCTATGACATTATCACGGAACTCGATGACATCGTCACGGAACTCGATGACCTCACAATTTAACACTATGACATCACCACGGAACTCGGTGACCTCACAATGTAACACTATGACATCACCACGGAACTCGGTGACCTCACAATGTATCTCTATGACATCATCACAGAACTCGATGACCTCACAATGTATCTCTATGACATCATCACGGAACTCGATGACATCATCACGGAGCTTGATGACCTCACAATGTAACACTATGACATCATCACGGAACTCGATGACCTCACAATGTATCTCTATGACATCATCACGGAACTCGATGACCTCACAATGTATCTCTATGACATCATCACGGAACTCGATGACATCACGGAACTATATGACCTCACAATGTATCTCTATGACATCATCACGGAACTCGATGACCTCACAATGTATCTCTATGACATCATCACGGAACTCGACGACATCGTCATGGAACTCGGTGATCTCACAATGTACCTCTATGACATCATCACGGAACTCGATGACCTCACAACGTATCTATATGACATCATCACGGAACTCGATGACATCATCACGGAACTCGATGACCTCACAATGTAACACTATGACATCATCAGGGAACTCGGTGACCTCACAATGTATCTCTATGACATCATCGCGGAACTCGATGACATCACAATGTAACACTATGACATCATCACGGAACTCGACCTCACAATGTATCTCTATGACATCATCACGGAACTCGATGACATCACAATGTATCTCTATGACATCATCACGGAACTCGATGACCTCACAATGTATCTATAAGACATCATCTCGGAACTCGATAACCTCACAATGTTTCTCTATGACATCATCACGGAACTCGATGACCTCACAATGTATCTCTATGACATCATCACGGAACTCGATGACATCATCACGGAACTCGATGACCTCACAATGTATCTGTATGACATCATCACGGAACTCGATGACATCACAATGTAACCATGACATCATCACGGAACTCGATGACATCACAGAACTTGATGACCTCACAATGTATCCCTATGACATCATCACGGAACTCGATGACATCATCACGGAACTCTATGACATCATCACGGAACTTGATGACCTCACAATGTTTCTCTATGACATCATCACGGAACTCGATGACATCACAATGTAACTATGACATCATCACGGAACTCGATGACATCACGGAACTATATGACCTCACAATGTATCTCTATGACATCATCACGGAACTCGATGACCTCACAATGTATCTCTATGACATCATCACGGAACTCGACGACATCGTCATGGAACTCGGTGATCTCACAATGTACCTCTATGACATCATCACGGAACTCGATGACCTCACAATGTATC